>NC_139022.1:77790514-77798014 GCF_964662115.1 Mustela nivalis | reverse complement strand
AGATAAGATTTTAGAGTTGAAACAAGAGCATGTGGCTAAAATCCAGTACAGGTGAAAGTTACCAGAACTGAACAGATAGATAGAGAGGCTGTGAGGCTACAGATGCACAGGCTGGTAAAGTGTGCATGGAGATCTCCCAGATGAAGGTGGGCTGGAGAAATGATGTCCAAGATGCCAAGATTTTCAATGAATGTGGGTAGTGATTAAAGGTTCTCAAGATGAGAATGAAAAGAAAGGGAAGACAGTATAGTAAGATGGGATGGGCCCCTCAGAAGGAAGGAATGTGATAACAAGAGAATCACGAAGACAGTATAGTAAGATGGGATGGGCCCCTCAGAAGGAAGGAATGTGATAACAAGAGAATGATCCAGAAGCAACAGCTGGTAATGAATGATTTCATCAAAGACAATTACAGAGTATTATGAGTGAGGTCAGGCTGAGAATATTTTCTTTCTTTCTTTCTTTTTTTTTTTTTTAAGATTTTATTTATTTAACAGAGAGAGATCACAAGTAGGCAAAGAGGCAGAGAGAGAGAGGAGGAAGCAGGCTCCCTGCTGAGCAGAGAGCCCGATGCGGGGCTTGATCCCAGGACCCTGGGATCATGACCTGAGCCGAAGGCAGAGGCTTTAACCCACTGAGCCACCCAGGCGCCCCAGGCTGAGAATATTTTCAATAGGACATCAAGATCCAAATGGTGATTCCCAGAGAAAAACCAGGCTATATAACAGTACTTTGTAAAAGTACATGAGAGAAATTGGTAGCTGTTCTACGTATTTTATGGTTGGGACCACTGCATCAAAATACTGGCTTTGCTGCTTCCACTTCAATGATTTGTAACTTAGGGGACAGAGGGGATATGGATCTCATCTAGGTAAAGTCCTAGAGGAAGAAAAAGAAGTATCTTAGTTGATGTACAAATTGGAAAGGCAGTGTTATTATGGCTACTTTAATTTTAAATGTTTTTATTTTTTTGAAAAAATATTTTTTATTTTTTTTTGAGAGAGAGAGAGTGCTGGAGAAGGGGAGAGAGACAGTGAGTTACAAGCAGATTCCACACTGAGCGTAGAAACTAATCCAAGATCCAATCCCACAACCTTGAGATCAGAACCTGAGCTGTGAGCTGAAACCAAGAGTCAGCAATCAACCTACTGCGCCACCCAGGCACCCCTATGACTACTTTTAATTTTAAGTAAGAGGTCCCACTTTGAATCTGATAGAGGATAAAAATATGCCTTTATATCGTAGATGCCAGTCAGATGTACAATAAATTGCTGAGGAATTCCTAACATAGGGTGAGGATGGGGGAATGGGTCCTTTGAGACCATAAGAATACACACATATATATTTTTTCTTATCTGTGCATAAATATTTTAAATTTTTCAGTTAGGAGGTAGGGATGGGAAGAAGAATTTGATTTATCACACAAGACGTAAGAGTCTTTGGAGTCCATGTCTGTGGTAGCAAAGCCTGCTGATGACCCAGCCTTCTCTTCATTAAAATCACTTGACTGAATTTTTCTGGATCAAGTCCTGGGACTGGGGTCTAAGTGACTGTATTCTGGCAAGAGTTCATGTATTCACAGGTTATACCCATTTCTGTCCCGTGAACCATTTTTCTTCAGAAGTAATGAAGGCTATGACTTCCTTAATGTCAGGCAGAGTTACAGCTGGCAGTGTTAGGAAAGAAAACACTAGATTTTTATGTTAGAAGATGTTCAAGTGATTTGATGAGAAGAAAATTGTTTAATTTCTCTGAGCTTGAATATGTAAAATAAAGGGTAGCATATCTAATTCATTGGATTTTAAGAGGATATAGTGAGATACTGCATATAAAAGTGTTTCATAGATGAAAGTGTCCTTTAATTATTATTAAAGACAGTGTTTATGAGCATAAGTATAAAAGCAGAACTAAGATTAGAACTTAGTATTTTTAAGTGTCATTTCTGTCAAGCAGTAAGCTACAATTCCTTCTTTAATAAATACAAAATACTCCTTACGATAAAAGAAAATAAAGATAGGTTGTGCAAACTAGTAGGGAGATTTTTTTTCTCTCCTTCAGAGAACTATAGGAAGTGGCACGAACCAGTATTTATTATTTCTTTCCCAAGATTAATAATAATAATAAAAGATTAAAAATAATATTTAAAATATGATCTTAATTGTGAATCAGTATCCTTAGTTAAGGCACTTTCAAAAGCAAGCAAATCAATAAATTGAGATTAGAATTATGTTTAAAATACCACTTCTGTAATAAAGTAGGTATGTCAAAATGGATTTCAGGTGATAATTTCATAAGCACATTGAAAAGCAAAAGAATCTCAAGAGAAGTCTGAATGCTGTAACATTAGAGGAAGACCACTATGCTCTGACATATTTTACATTTTTTATTTCATCAGTGGTACAGTATTAATAAAACCTCTGGTATCTATATAGCCATCTTCAGCACTGAAATTATGGAATCCCACTTTTACTCTAGTTATAAGGAATTAACTCTCAGAATTTGAACATGTTGAAAAGAACAATGCAGAATATCCCTAAAAAAAAGTAATGAAGGTTAGTAACCTGAGGCAGCTGGATGGGACACTAGACCAGATGTCAAAAGACCTGGGTTTGAGTTTCAACTCAGCCATACATTAGTGGTGAGACCTTACCTAAATCACAACCTCATTTAGCTTCTGTTTTTCTCTTCTCTAAAATGGGGCTAATTATACATATCCTGTCTGTTTCACTGAGTTCTTGTGAGGATAAAATGAGATTGTATATGTGAAACTGATTTTTAAACTGTTCAAGAAAAGGCATTATTGGGATTATTAGTAAATTGAGTTCTCAGTCAACGTTAAAATACCAATCTGTCAGATAACATTAGGTCATCAGGTTAAAAGTATGTATCAAAAAGCTGAATCACCATTGGAGAGGGGCTTTTAAAACAATATTGCTGTATTTATTGATAGTACCATCCAAAGGCCTTTAAAAAAGTAATCCCTTCCCCCATGTCCTTTTTTTCCTCTCTGTTAGTTGTGGGTGAAGAGGACTGTTCTCTAAAAGGTTTCTAAATGATGTTGATGTTAAAAAATAAAGTATCACCATTTAACAGCCTTTTAAAGAACAGTCCCTAGTACAGTCTTTGTTAACAACTGAGGGAGGAAGGGACTATTTTTTCAAAGGCTTTTAGAGGATGTTGTTAAAAGAATATATAGTGACATCATTTAAAAGCCTTTTAAATAATAGTTCTTCTTCCCTCCCAATTGTAATGTCCTTGGCTTTCATTTATTTTGTACTACAAGCTGAAAATGGACATGCCAACATATTATTGGCCACGGCAGGCATTTGTTGGATGGAGAACGATGTATTGCTTTTAAAAAGGTCGCTGCCCAGAAATAAATCCAATTCTTCAAGAACATAGTACCATTTCTACACAGGATATTGCCCACCCACCTTATCACTGAGTTGTAGTACCTTCTGCTTGTTTTCTCTGAGTTTACTGAAGAAGATATAATGAAAACAGGAAAGAAGTCATAGCTAAGTCATTTTAAGATTTCCTGTGACATGAATGTAGTCCTACCATCTACCCACCCAAAAGTGCTTGAATTAACTCTCCATCCAAATTACAACAAAATCCAACTTCAGCTCCTATTCTGTCTTTATTAAACTATTTCTGCCCACTATGCTTCTCATTTTAAACATTACTCCACCAGCAGACAGCTGGACACTAAGGGTTTCTCTCCACATTCAGCTCGCAGGGATAGGAAATATTAAGTCAACCATTTGGTTTAAAGATTATACAAAGTCAAATAGCCAGTAAGCTCTGAGATAGGTTAGGTCTGATGATCTTTTACATAAAAAAGAACTAGCTCTAGTGGTATAATCACAGAATATGAAACAAATTTCCATCTCTTCTTGTGTTGAATCTTTTCTGAAGACTGTCATGTTAAGAACAGAAATTCCTAGACCTAAAACACTGTGAAAAAACAAGCCTTTAAAAAGTCTAAAAGCACAGCCCTCCAAATACACTGTATTTCAATTCTAAATTTTAGTGTGCTCCTTACTTTCTGCCAATCTTGCACACAGAAGTCACTTGTTAGTTCTTTATAACGTACCCAATTCACAATAAATCATTATTTGTGATTTATCATAGTAAGTCACATGGTTTAGTTAAATGTTAAACACTACCCTCAATACATCGCTTAGTTCAAGCCCCAATTTATCCACACAACTCTTCCTGACCCTACTTCAATCCATAAAGATATTAGCTACATTCCACTTTGATATTTCCTGTAATTTAATTTTCATATTATTACCTTTATGTATTTCATTTTATAATTTGAGTTTATTCTTCTGTACCGTGTAAATAATGAAGTGCTAAGCCTAGACAATGATAATTTCTTTGCATGTTTCTGCATAATTTTTATAAAAAGTATAAGTGAGTTTTCTTCCCCAGAGGCTTATATGCAATAACTCAATTTGGAAAGCTTTTCAGCTTTTAGACCTTGAATGTGAAATGTCACCACGTCTGGCAGTAGTCTCTTATTCACTCAATAAACAACACTGAAATACAAAAATACACACACATACATACCCAACTTTTGAACTCTATTGCCATAAGAGCATAAGTGAGTTACCTGTGCCTAGAATTATATTTGATAGTAAACAGTTAAATATTTTAAAAACTGAATAAAACTTCCATTCATCTGAGATGTTTCCATTATCTATTGAGATATATCAATATTTCACTGAGAAATATTATTATAATTCTTATCTAATAAATGAAAATTGCTAATATTTTGAAATAAAAATTCTGACTTGAACATCAAAAAGATAATAGGAAAAAGATATAAATATACAAAATTTAATCTAATATGACTGACTTGAAATTTTCAAATCTCTTCTTTAAAAAGGATTTTAATTATTTGAGAGAGAGAGGGAGAGTGTGAGTGGGCGGCAGAAGCAGGAGAGAGACAATCAGACTCTATGCTGAGTGCAAATCCTCATGTGGGGCTCAATCTCAAGACCCTGAGATCATGACCTGAGTTGAAACCAAGAGTCAGATGCCCAACCAAATAAGCCACACAGTTGCTCCTCAATTCGCTCTTAATTTGAGTAATTCTGAACTAGAGTTAAGTAAAACTGCTTGCCACAAATAAGAACTGCTTGGTTAGGCGGCTGGCCACAGCAGGCCTTCGTCTAAATTCTAGGAATAAGTGAATGATCACCATGGTACAATCAACACCAAGAACAAAGAGTACATGCTTATGTGTAGTGTTGGGCTCTGGGTCTGCATCAGAATGACCTCCATAAATGCCATGGCCCTACTGTGCCTCCCCTCTGCAATTTGATAGGTGAGGTTTAAATATCTGAGTTATCTTCCTCTTCATACAGGTTTTATAGATGAGATGGTATACAGATTAATGGCTCAAAGATATCCCAAGTCCTGACCCACAGAACCTATGAATACGTAATGCAGCACAGTAAGGGGGAATTAAGGTTGCTAATTAGCTGATTTTGAGATGGGGAGATTTTCCTGATTATTTAGGTAGACCAATGTTATCATATGGTTCCTCTAAGTACCAGTTAAAGGCAGGAGAGTCAGTGTTAGAGTGATGCATTGTGAGAACAACAGAGTCAGTTTTTGGAAGACAGAAGGGGCCATGAGCCAAGGGATGGGGGCAGCCTCCAAAAGCTGGAAAAGGCGAGAAAAAGGATTCTCTCAGAGGAATGTAGCCATGCTCACACCTTATGATTTTAGCTCAATGAGACCCATTTTGGACTTCTGACCTCTTGTATTATAGGAAAATAATAAATTTGTACTGTTGTCAACTACCCAGTTTCTAGTAATGTATTATGGCAGCAACAGGCAATTAATAAAGGTAATTTTGATGTCTAGTTAAAAATTACTGTTCTGCGGGCGCCTGGGTGGCTCAGTAAGTTAAGCCTCTAGTTTCGTCTCAGGTCATGATCTCAAGGTCCTGGGATTGAGCTCTCTGCTCTGAGGGGAGCCTGCTCCCTACACTCCCGCCCCGCCTGCCTCTCCCTGCCTACTTGTGATCTCTGTCAAATAAATAAACAAAATCTTAAAAAAAAAACAAACCTACTGTTCTGAATTCTTGTGTCATAAAACCTGTCCGTAGAGACTACAGCATGTTACTTTGCATATATCTTTCAATGGTTGATCTGTGATCTGAGAGGCATCAAAAATTCTGCTTTCCCTATAGTATATTCTCATTATGTTTAAGTTTCAACTAGCAGAGACACTAATAAATTTGAATGTCTCTCAAATCTGGGTAGTTATTTGTCAGAATCATTTAGGGCTGTTGTTTTTTTTTAATCCCTTCCCCTAAATATCCCTTACATAAGTTTAATGATCACATTGAGTTGGTTTTGATGTGCTTTGTTAACTGATAGGTACTGAGGACCAATGAAAAAATAAAAGATGAACTGTCTTCCAAAGGCCCCAATTTAATGCACTGCTTATTATATGAGACTGCCTCTTACTCTTTATTAATATTTATCAGTCTTTCTGATAAAACATGCATATACAAACATTTTATATGAGTTTTATACAGGCAAAAGGGGGTTATAATAAGTAGTACTAGTCACAGACATTTGGGTGATGAGGCAACGAAACAGAGAAGTTTCAATGGGGGAAAGGGAAGAAATGAAAGCAATATGAGACAGTTTGGGTAGGGCAGAACAAGTTTAGGATAATGAAAACTTAGGTTATAGAGAGAGTGGGTAGATACTAAAAGAGCAATAATCCTAAAGAAACTCTTAAAAATGTTACTCTCTCTTCCTCTCCCTCTGCTTTTGTCCCTCCCCACTGGGCATGAGCAAGGGAATAAGGACAGAGGGAGAGGGATAAGGAGAAGCAGATTCCCGGTAAGCAGGGAGTCTGACTGGGGACTGATTCCAGGACTCTGGGATCCTGACCTGAGCCAAAGGCAGACGCTTAGCCAATAGAACCACCCAGGCACCGAAAAGTCATATTTTTTAAAAGGTTACATACACTTTGCCACTGTTCATGTCAAAGTTAATGTTATAACTGCTGGGATATATAATGCAGGTGTATCCAAGGGTACTAATGCAACCAGGGCTATGTGGAAAAGTGGAACCACCAGAAATACAACCTATGCTGCTCAGAAAAAGCTCAATTCAAGTCTGTGTCTGTATGATAGAAATATATGTAGAAATGTCAGGGCACCTGGGTAGCTCAGCTGGTCAAGCATCTGACTCTTGACTTCAGCTTGGGTCATGATGCCAGGGTTGTGGGATCATTTGGGCTCTGTACTGGGCATGGAGCCAGCTTAATATTCTCTTTCCCTCTGCCTCTTCCCAGCCTCCCACCCCTTCCTCTTAAAAAAAAAAAATGGAGAAGTATTTCTTGATGGAAATTCTGTATCTATGTATCATATTATAGAAGGCATTCAGCATTATAATCCAAGATAAAAGGATTCTTCTCTGAAGATTTGGTAGTAGTGGCTAACCTTTCTATAAATAACCCAAGGTA
>NC_139022.1:77645514-77785514 GCF_964662115.1 Mustela nivalis | reverse complement strand
TGTAACAAAATAACATATTAATAATATAGTCCTCAAACTGACATCACTGGGAATGGATTCCATCATGAGTAAGCCAGAAAACAGGAAAAGATTAATTTCATTCATTTAACACACTTTTGATGAGCACCTATTATGTATCAAGCACTGGGAATTGAAAAGGTGGTAAACAGGACCTGTCTTATCTTCCAGAGACTCAGAGGTTAAGTCTTATTAGATCTAAAATACATCTCTAATATAAAAGATAAGGCACCTTTCCCTTATGCTGACAATGATTTTACTAAAGTCATTAGCATCTCTCCATTTAATCCCACAGACTTCAAGATATTTAGCATTAGAAGGGACCTTAAAAAGACAAAAAAGACAATCTATTACAGTCTTCTAATCTCATAGATGACAATTGGAACTGAAGTCAAATTTTGATATACTAGTTTAAATTTACAAGATAACTTTGCCAGGTTACACATTCTATGGAGCATGGATGTTAAAACTTCAGTGAAAATGTGTAATAAATGAATTTCTGAAATTATGTATTTTAAGAAACATTTTATTATGAAAACTTTGAAATGCATACAAAAGTAGAGAAAAAGAAAAATATAATGAAAAGCTCATAACTCATAAGTAGGTTTAAAAAATTTTCAACATTTGTCCAAACTACAATCCAACACTTTACTCAACTTCTGAATTATTTAAAAGCAAATTTCAGATATGATCTAATTTCATCAAGAAACAATTTGGTTAGTTCATCTAACAGATAAGGACTCTTAAAAGAAACTTCGTAATTGTTATTACATTAAAAAGTAATTCCCCTTAATATCATGTAAAATATAGTGTTCACATATCCTTGACTATCATACATGTCTTTTTTTTTTTTTTTTTTTGGAAGATGGTTTTTTAATTTATTTATTTATTTATTTATTTATTTATTTATTTTTTTTAAACATATATTTCTATCCCCAGGGGTACAGGTCTGTGAATCACCAGGTTTACCATACATGCCTTTTTAAAGCTGGTTTGCTTGAATAGGGTTCAAAGAAGATATACATTTGGTTGGCATCTCTCTTGATCTAAATTATGCATTTTAAAGGAAAACTTTTTGATATATTGTTTATGTGTGTGTGTGCATGCAGAATTGTAAAATATATCTTCAGTATTAATTCAACATTTGGGGGAAATACTTATATATTCAGTAATGTGGAACAGCTGTAAATTTAAAGAAATAACCCTCATTGATAGGCCTATAAAAGCTATCTCTAATTACATTCCTGAATGATTTAAATAAGAGTGTGTCTGATATATTCTAAGATTAGTGGCTTTTACTTTTCTTTGATATTAGGGTCATATACTGTACTTATCTATTTTTACTCCATGCACTCTTCTCCATAGTAATAAATTAATTTTTTAGCATTAGTTGGGCATGTGCCCTATAGTTTAATTCATTTTCTTCTCCTCTGAAGAGAAACAAAGTTTATTTAAGCATCACAACAATACCTTCCATGTTTAGCTATTCAAAGATTTAATAATATTATATAAAATTTTTATATCATGCCCCACCCTATGTTTATAAAATTTTTGACAAGCTTTTTAAAGGGGAACAAAGGTAACAGAAGTTAATTTGATTGATGTATGATTAAATATAACTGATACACAATTGGCTGATACATAATAATCTAAGATACTGTAAGGCTTAAAAAAGTGTATTTCGCTGCAAATACCACAAATTCAATACAAGCATCAAAATTTGAAACATAGCAGTTGATAGTAACACAACGTTCAATCACTTCTGGATATGTAAAATAAAAAACAGCCAGAAAAGATTTAATATTTTTAAAATGACTGCTATTTTAAAACCTAATTTACTGTTTACTATTATAGTCCATTTAATTACAATACACAAAAGCTAGAACCCATAATCTTAGAAAAGAAGTCAGTAGATATTCAGAGAACTGCCTCAGCTCTAGAAAGAGTAAGCCGAAAGCAAATGAAAGGAACTACTCACCACAAAGTAGAAAGAGGAAAAGAAAGGCCCAAAGCTTTCTTTACTATCACCTCTTTAATCCCTCAATTTCTGGCAGATTTATATATGCATTTTCTATATTTTGGTGGGTGGCCTGCTTTCTTTGGGCCACAATAATTACTAGTTCATTAATTAGCATCTGACATAATCGATTTTTTTATTGTAGATAATTTTATTATGTTATTGACAAAGCATTATAAAAGTATTATCCACTAGTCAGGACTTACAGATTGGCACGTATTTACTTAAGCCAAATAAAAAATATTTCCTAATAAAAACCCTGCAACTAAAAATTAGTAACAATCTCTTTTTAAAAAGCAGTTCCTTTTAATAATATAGAAAAGGGAGACTTGATAATGGTCTGGTATTAACTATGAGACCTCTGAAGTAGTGCAGAAATAAAAAGATGAAGTAGTAGTATGACAGTAGTATGACACACTTTTAAAGTTTAATTTAAAAATTAAAGCAACTCATACCCAGAGGAGAACTGAATGAAAGAACAAGATGGGGCATGGCTAGGCAATAGAAGCACAAAACACTGTCAAACTTTAATTAAAAAAATGTTTTCAATTTAAGCAGACCCAGGCCAATGATTTTTCATTATTTTTACCACAGTTCCATGGCTACTGACAGTTTCATCAGAACAAATAAAGGATTTTTCCCAAATTTAAAATGACAAAATTATTTTTAATTTTGACTTATAATTTCCTCCTCCTCTAAACTCAACATAATTTGGTCTTAGCTGGACTCATCTCTTAGCTTGGGGCTTGAAAACACCACAAGTATTTAAAATGTAAAAGATAAATGTTCTTTAAAATAAAGTTCTTCCACCATGTTAGACAACAAACTTTATCATATATATATATTATTTGTTTTGGGAATGAGACCACATATTCATGAAATGTCTGGAGCACGACTTAGTAAATGCTGGTATCAATAAGGACTCCCTTAAAGCACTGTGTCCTTGCAGACAAATAAGAAAACTGGTGCCCCAGCAGACCAAGACAAGCTGACTGGTAAACAAAACTAAAATGCCTTAACCGAGCATTAATTAAAGAGAGAGAGAGAGAAAGAAAAAGAGAGAGAGAGAGAGAAATCTATTTAAGATAAAAGTCCACTTAAGAAAAACAGAAATCAACTTCAATTATAACTGTCATCATTACAATATGCAATTATCCTAATAATTCCCAATTCTGTTTAGTAAATTTCACACTGGGTAAACCAGATTCTGCTTCATGAATTATGGTTTGTTTTTTCTCCATATTGTTTGAAAACTGATACTGTAACCTGAACACCAAAAGCAGGTCTGACAGTTACTCTTTTCTATTTTCCAACTAAGATCCTATAACAAAAAAAGGGTCAGGCCCTCATCCCTAATCATGGAAAGTTATAGCTTCATTAGTTGCCAATCTCTGTCAACAACAAAAACAAGCTTAGTTGCTAGCCATTTTTAAAATATTCCTTAGATATCGACAGAACTAATGATAAACACTTCAGATGCTGAGTTTGGTTTATGTATTTTTTAAAAATGCCTTTTCTTTGCCTCACTCTGTCTGCCCTAATTAGAGTGCATTACATGGGATTCCTTATTCCTACCCTTCAGCTTGACAATCCTTGAAGGGTTGGGTGGGTGGGGGGGGACTTCAGTTACATAGTTTCTTGGTCATAATGACAAACAAGGCCATTCTTTCGCTGGTCACAGTAAACCCCAGGCTGTCTACCTATAAAGACACCTACAGACCTTAGTTTAATGCTACTGTTGCCACTATCTTCACCCAGGCCTCATGAGGCTTTATTCCAACATTAAGTGAGGGAGTGATGTTTCACAGCGGCAATTTAAGGAAAGCAGATGGTGAACAGCATGGACTGCGAAAATTAGCCTTCTACTTCTTGTCAAAGAGGAAAAGCAGTTAGATATCTAAATTTTAAAGTCTGTTAAATGTCAAAAGTAACTCTCACTAGATTTTTAGCTGTAATAGTACAGATGGAGATAGGTTGGACTATGGAGCATAGCCAATGTAAAATCAGAAAAATAATGACCAAAAAAAAAAAAAGACAACTTGTATCTACAGAAATTCCCAAATGGACAAAACTATGTTATACAATTAAAGTACCTGGTATTAATATATACCCTTGAGGAAATTTTTCATTATGTCCTTTCTCAACTGTAAACTCCCTGAGGGCAGAAACCTAGCTCAACTTGTTTACTGTTATCTTTGGCACCTGCCTTATATTCTGGCCTGAACAAATACTTGTTCAATGAATGAAACATTTACTGGCATATGTGTAGTAAAGAATTTGGTCTTCTCAAAGAGAGATGTGGACTGTGTCTTAGCTCTTGAGAGGTAGGTAATCTCTAAACCCTTGGAATTTCCTAAGTGACAGGAGTGTCTTTAAATATTCAGCACTTTGGGGGGACCACACCTGATGGCTGTTGCCAAGGATGTGATTCACTAGACAATGTATGCTAAGTGGATACTCTGTGCATACTGCCATATGTTGATGCCAGTAGGTAACCTGTGAATTTGAAACCCACTCAGGATATCTGTTTCTTCCTTTGGTTAGTTCTAATTTATAACCTATTGCTACAATAACATTGTAATTTTTTTTTTTTTTTAAGATTCTACTTATTTATTTGACAGACAGAGATCACAAGTAGGCAGAGAGGCAGGCAGAGAGAGAGGGGGAAGCCGACTCCCTGCTGAGCAGAGAGCCCAGTGTGGGGCTCGATTCCAGGACCCTGGGATCATGACCTAAGCCAAAGGCAGAGGCTTAATCCACTGAGCTACCTAGGCTCCCCAAGTGTGATTCTTGATCTCAGCCAAGGTCTCAATCTTAGTAAGATTGTAATCTTAAGTACAGTGCTTTCCTGAGTTATGTGGGTGTCCTAGTGAATTATCAACCTGAGGGTACTTTCAGGAAACCCTAAACCTGCAGTTGACCTCAGTAGTCTTGGGTCAATTGAGCAGTGGACAAGATGGAGTCTGGCTAACTCTAAGTAGCATATTGTATCAAATAGGGCTTCTCTTATTGCAACTCTGGTTTCTCTTTCATGGACTGTTCTTGGAATTACTTATCATCCCTCAATTTACTGCCTTGTTTTCTATAATGATCACTTTTTAAATGAATCTTCCTGCACCCTCCTGAGTTAATTCCACTTGGAGACTGTGATCCATGAAGATCAAATCACTAATATTACAGCAGCTAAGTCAGTGCTTCCTCACTAACGTGCCACAAATAGGTTAAAAGTGTACTGTGCTGCTGCCCCATGATTAGCCCTCAGGAAGGCCAGGTGGGGCCTGTGGTAGCTGGAGCCCCTAGGCTGGGTACCTCCTGCCCCCTTTAGTAGTCTCTGTTTATCCCAGAGAACACTACATGTATCATCACTTTTCTGTATGTACCATAACATGAAAAGATTGGAAAGCAGTAAGGTAAGGAGTCATTGCCACAATTTTCCCATGTCAGTATGTCACCAACTTAGTTTTCCAAGATCAGACTCAGGTTATTCAACCTATCTGTGCTATACTTTAGCCACACTTAACTACTGCTTCTCTAATATTCCAAGTCAGCTCACATCTCAAGGCTCTGCATACCCTACTTCCTCTGTCCGTCACGTCATTCTTATTCTACTCCAGCCACCTAGACAAACTCTTCCTATTCTTCCAGATTCAGTTCCGAGGTCACATATACAAATTCTTTTCTAAGAGATCTTGGTCAACTGGTAGCACTCAAGCAGATTTATGCCCCCAGTGTAACACTTACTTCAATAAAATGATTTGTCTGTTTCCCTTCCTAATCTGTGCGCTTCCTGATACTGTGATCCACAATTCACCTCCTTCGCTAACTTATCTTCTTGGCCTTTTTCTCTGTTGCCTTTAAATCACAATGTTTCCTAGCACTCCATCTTCATTTGTCTCTTCTCACTCCACAAGATAGCCACAGAACAGAATTCAAACATTTTCACTCATTATTTTATTTACTTTTCATGAAAACACAATTAAGTGTTTGGGGGAAGTATTATCTCCATTTTTTAAATTAAAAATTAAAGTTTATACAAGTCAATGACCGGCCCCTAGTCATGATGATAGTAACTAGCTCATCCAATGACAGATATCAAGTATTCGGGCTCCAAGTTCAATGGATTCCCTAAATGTTGCTCTGACTTTCTAAATGAATTCTTGGTATTTTAAAACAGAACTCTGGAAAAGTATATCCCTAAAGAAACCTTCCTACTTGTGATTAGATGCTAAAGAACCACAGATACTATACTTCTGTCACGGGTTTCATAGGATTTGGGGGATTGAATTTAGAAGTCATTTTTCCATAGAAATAGAAAGCTCAAATATTAAGTAAGCAAATTAATAAATTTTCTTATAAAACTAGTTTGAAAAGAAACATAAAAAGTGCAAAGAATGAGACAAGGTTTCATACTCATGTTTATCAGCAAAAAAACCCCCCCAAAACAAAAATACCATTAAAAGTCTTCAGAGGTAACTTAAACTGCTGAACTCACTTTAACATTTTGTGTCCCAAATATACAAAAAAATACTTAAAGCAGAAAAGACCAATTTTCACTCCAACATTTCTAATTACAGAGGTGAACAATTCATTCTTATATGCAAATTGTCTTTTCCCTCATCTCACTTTTTCTCATCCCCTCTAGAAGCTGTAACATTCTGAGGACTGCTGAATTCCTGGGGCTTCATGTGTAACAATTTAGAAACTCTTAGCCTAACGATAATCTGGTAGAAAAATTAATTAGTAATTCACTAAAAAATTTACAATTTGTTCACAGACATACTACTGTACGAAATGAAGTGTCTCTTCATTTTTAGCCATCTGTTGGCCAACTGCCAATTAATCTCAAGTAAGACTAGAACAAAGACTGTGTTTATACATCTTCTTTATCGAACAGTTTGACAAACCAAGCTTTTCCTTACAATGATAATGATATTCACTAGGAATTAAGTTTAAAAATCCCTGTGTTCTGAATATGTAATTTAAAAGGTTAGAACAAATGGTGAAATTTTTCATTTCACTATGAAAAATAGTGAAATATACTTAGTGTGAAAAAGGAACTGTTCTTTGGGTTTCATTATAAATATTTTAGTAATTTCAAAAAAATAAAATCAACCCCTATTTTACCAAATACACAAGGAAGATAAATTTAAATAAAATTCATCTACAGAGTAGGAAATCATATAAACTAGGCTAGGACTTGGAATGTAACTACTAGAAACTGTTCAACATTTTGGAAAATTATGTTACTAATGGCAACACTGCATCCCTCACTATTTGAGTTGCTAATACACCTATATTGGTCTGCATTTACAGTCGTCACATTCATGGTGGTTCTTCGTATCAGTGCCAGCACCATTTAACTGTACTTCAGTACATTTCTAGTATAGTCATGGACAAGCATTTATATGGCAATGTGTAATTATTACTTTATTTTAAGTTCTCTTTCTTCCTTCTATTCAAAATAAGGGAAACATGTTGATTTTAAAAATTATGGATGTACTCTTATCTATGAATTTCATCTTAGAATCCAAAAGGCTCTTTTATTTGTTGAGATCCCATACCATTACATGCGGATTGTAATTTTTTTTTTTTTAATTTATTTATTGACATAGAGAAATCACAAGTAGATGGAGAGGCAGGCAGAGAGAGAGAGAGAGAGAGGGAAGCAGGCTCCCTGCTGAGCAGAGAGCCCGATGCGGGACTCGATCCCAGGACCCCGAGATCATGACCTGAGCCGAAGGCAGCGGCTTAACCCACTGAGCCACCCAGGTGCCCCCGGATTGTAATTTTTGAGGGTTTTTCTTGCTATTTTTTCTGATGTCTTTAGTCTACTTCTTTCTAAACTCATATACATAATGAAAAAATTAGTTTGCTTCATTAATCTTTTTTAAGGACTGTTTTGAGGACTGGAGGTGAGATTAGGAGCCATGCCATTTTGCATCAGAATATTCTATTTATTTCTATAGGCTCCACTTTACAAAGTTGTTATCTTTCTCTTTCAGTTCTAATTCTCTCCTTAGTTGTTATTGCTGGTGAATTCTGGTTGCCATTCTTATTACTACTATTTGTTTGATCACTTTGTTAGCTTTTGGAAGTAAGTTTGAGATTTTGCTTCACTCAGCTGAACGTGACAGTCTTTTTTTCTTAATTTTTTTATTATAGTTGACACACAAGTATACTTTCAGGTATACAACACAGTGATTCAACTTGACTATATGCTACACTCATCCCAAGTGTAGGTACCACCTGTCACCATGCAACACTATTACAATATCACTGACTGTATTCCTTATCCTGTGCCTTTTATTCCCATGACTTACTTATTCCATAACTGGTAGTCTGTATCTCCCATTCCCCTCTACCCATTTTGTCCATTTGACAGTCCTTTTTTTCTATGCTCTTTGGATGGAGTGCCTTTCCTCTCCTTTCAAGAGACCATCCCAATAAATATTTTTCTTAGTATTAAAGGGTGAGTTCTTCAACTACTTTGTGATGAATAAAAATTTCCTGTAAGCTTTTCTAATCTCAACTGCATTCTTCTTATAGCTATTAAGGTATGGGAGTCTACTAAGGATGCATTACCATATCACTTTAAAAAATATTAGTTATTATTTATTGAGTGATGACAATGTGCCAGTCACTGTTCTAAGAGCTATACATCTATTATCTCATTAGTGTCATAACAATCCTATAGGGTATATACTATCTCCACAGGAAAGTGAGGTGTAGAAAAGTTACATACCAATCTGCCCAAACACATAGCTAGCAAGCAGCTAAGCAGAGATTTGTACCCTGATCATCTGGTATCAAGGCCTGAGTTATTAATCTACTACCTTACTGTTTCCCAAGTTTTTAGGACCTTCCTTTTCCCGCAAGGACTAACTGCTTTACTACAGATTTTTTGATTTCTACTTTCTCTTTACAGCCTACCCAAATGCTCAAGAAATATTTATTACTTAAATAATAAAGCCAACTGCTTCTTTCACTGCTTCCCTCCATCTCTTTCAATGTGCCTTTTCTTTTAGCAACAAGAATGGCAAACTAAAACCCTAGATATCATTCTTACTCATTTCTGAGCAGTTAGAGGTAACTGCATTCTACAACTTAAAACAGCATGCTCAGCTTAATAGTTTTCACTTGTTCATTCTAAACCAAATGGTCCTAATATCACATTTGCTTTCATGGGGAAATTTTTTGTAAAAATGTTTAAGAATTAGTACTTCTCTTTCCCACTTCTGGCAGAACCAGCTCTATGGCCCCCAGGAGCTCAGATTACTAAGCCAGGGGAACCAGTGATACACCAGATCTATTCAAGCTACCTTGTGTCCACATCAGAACTTACTATTTTGTCTCTTACTTTGTCAGGTTTCTGACAACAAATTAGCAGGAGGTCAAGCATATCAACAGATTTTACGCTGTAGGCAGCATGCCTGATTTAGAGTGAAAGGTTAGTAGATATAATATGCTAACAGAGAAAAAGTTATTGCAGTTTCAGATATTACGACAGGCTGATGGTTTTGGCATTATTTTGAGACAGGCTGGCCTCTGGCCTCACTTCAAGCCATACCCTGGAAGTAACATTAAATAATTTTTTTATGGATATGAAGGCATGTAAATAAGCATATAAAGATAAAAGAGAAACACAACCTTGAATTTTAAAATGAAAACAGGGATTTTTAGTAGCCTATGGTATAAGAACAGTGTAATAGAAATACAATGACTGTGGGAATTTAAGTCTATTAATGTAGACAACAATTGTTTATGGCAGAATTTATGTATATAAATGAACCCACTGTGGCAAAGAACGCTGTATGTTATATATATGTAAGAGTGCCAGAGAAAAATGTACATGATAATTAAATGTGGATAATAATGTACATGATAATTAAATGTGGATAATTGTGAGGATAATGGTTTGGGTAGAGCAAATTTTTAAAAATATTTATAAAATTAAAAGATGAGATCTGAATTGAACTTGTTTACAAGAGAAACTGTTCAAGACTAAGAATCTACTTCGATTATTTACATTTTGATAAGAATGATGCAATGGAATCACATGAAAACCGAGCTAATATATTTTGAAAATTACTTACACTGATGACTGATGAAGAAGTTGATAAGTTTAAACCTTCAAGATCAGCTATCAAGCTTGGAGAAAGAGCTGGCGTGGGAAATGCAACTGGAGTGGATACTGGGTTAACTGTAGGAAAAGGCCCAAATTAGCAAATGTGCATGAAAATTTAATTCATATTATTAAAGGCAACATTTTTATTTTGTTAGTAAATCTAATTAAATTACTTTGATTAATAAATCTATGACAATTCTATTTAACATCTTGACTTAGTTATTATCAAGTCATGGCAGTTATTAGTCTTAGCTTTCACTGGCAACTCCTATAACAAAATATAATGGTACAAATACTTTGAGTAATAATTTTTGAAAATTTTATCATATAATGTTATCACTAACATTATCACCCAGTAACCTCACTAAAACTAAAAAAAAAGGTAAAGAAACATTTCTTCCCCAGCTAATATAAAGAACAACAGCTTTCAAGAGTTCTCCAGCAGAATCAGAAGTCTCAAAAGGGTATTTATATCCGTTCTCTGTTTTATTCTCCACTATAATAATTACAGGGGTAATTACAGGGTCCTAACTCCCTTCTACTTATACTTTGTCAGCAAAAGCTATGTACCAGATAGAAATTTTTTATTCTAAAACCACTATGTACACGAGATCATGCAGGTGAAAATCTGAAAATTTTTGAAAAAGTACAGGTCTCATCCTCCCCTGCTTAAGATTCTTCAGAGGCTCACAAGTACCTACAAGATAGAAGTCCAATTCCTTAACAAAGTGCACAAGGTTCTCTATGCTCTAGCTTGGCACTGTCCATTATAGTATCCACTAGCACATAAACCTAATGTACTCTTGAAATATGGCTAGTATGACTAAAGAATTGTACTTCACAGTTTAATTAACTTAAATTTAAATGTAAGAGCTATGTGTGGCCAGTTGGTATCATACTGGGTAGCAGATCTATCTCTAATTTTATTGGCAACTCCTATCTTCAGGCCCTACCGATTAATAGTTTCCAGTATCTTGTTCCCAATATCTTCTATTCTCTTTACCTGGAAGGTTCTTCTCTGCCTTGTTTACCTTGTAACTGCTACACATTATGGTACCGCTTGGAAGGAAAGCACAAGCTGACTCAACAAAACACAGCTTCTAAATTGCCTTCTTTGTTCTACAGATAAACTTGGACATGCTTCTACAACCATACCTCTCTTCTAATACAAATCTGTGTCTTTTTATTTTTTATTTCTACTAGTCTGCTAATGCATTAATTTTTAGTGCTTAGAAACTGCTTGACTATTGAGTGAAAAAAATTAAAAATGTGGAATGAGTTTTATCTTTCAACAAACGCACTTCAAAATAAGAGCATAAAGGAAGTAACATTTATTTAACAGGACTTTTCAAACTATCTTTTTCTCATTTAGTCTCACAATACCCTGTAGTTAGGCAGAAAAAATAATTCAGAAAGTTAGGAATAAAAAAATGATATTGCCCGAAAAAGAAAATTTTCAAAGAAGTCTGAAATAAAATTTCACCATAGATAATAGAAAAAGCAGAGTGGAGACTGGGTGGAAGAGGGAATGGAGCCCTTGCTTTCTCCCTTGCTCCTTCAGTGTGCCTGAAACACTGCTACAAATCCCCAGGCTTCCTCAGATCTACGTTGAAAACCAACATACAGTTAGCAAATGTCACAGGGATTTGGGAGTGGGGGGATCAATGGGGATATGGTGGTAAAGAAAAACCTTACGAATGGGAGGAAATGAAGCTCAGTTTTTAAGTAAGGGCAGACTTTAAATAAGAGCAAAGAAGAACCTGGTGACTTAGTAGGTATTACTGTGAACAGAGGCTGAGAGGTGGGAACGTGGAAAACTGATGAAGTTATTTTTATACTCTACAACAAAGGGAGCTGTTAAAAATACTGAAAAGAGCAACAATATATGTACTGCTCCTTGTCAGTATAAGGGACAAAAATCAAAGGAGGAGCAATCAGGTTGGCAGGAGGAGGAATACAATAATCCAGGCATGACATGAAAAGGGCTAAAAACAAAAGGTGAGGTAGAAAAAAAATTTATATTAAAGACACTGTAAACTGAGGCACAGGGAGATTATGTCTTGGAAAGATCACAGAACAAGTGAATGGAAGAACCACTGTGGGACCGGGAACTGGTTCTTTTCTCTTGGATCAATATGTTGCATTTCCAAAAGTCACTTTTTTGGTAGGTTCTAAATATTTGTCCATCCATCCAAAATAGTAGATACCCATGTAAGGAAAAATATTGAGTAAGAAAGCCTCTGATTTCAACTATGGCTTGGCCTAAAGACACACAGAGGAAAAAAGACATCAAAAGCCAGAGGAAAATTCACACTAAAGTTTGACTTAAGGAAAAAAAAAAAAAAAAGGAAGAGACTTTTAATATCATTTCAGGAGAAGGTTTAGGTACTAAAGAAATGACTATACATCTGTTTCCAGGTCTGGCAAGATAGAAGCTTGCACTGAAAATTTATCCAAAAATGGATTCTGAGGTTAGTTGACTATGTTTAAGTATTTAATTAATGCATTAAAAAAAATGATTTTACTAGTTAAAAATAAAAATAACCTGGCATACAAATGAAAACCAGGTATCATTTCTACCCACTGACTTGGCAAAGGCAATTTTTAGATTCAGCATCAGTAAGTGTATCAGGAATCAGTACTCTCATACTAATACTGTGTAAGCTGGTACAAGCTTTGGGAAAGGCAATCTTAGACAATTAAATTCTTCAAAGCCTTTGCCCCAGCAATTCTATTCCTGGGGATTTATCTTAATGAAACAGTTGGGGAGATAATGAAATAATATACTTATGATGTGTATTGCTTCACTAACGATGAAGACAAAAAAATGAAAACAAGTTAAATTTCCAATAATAGTAAAACTGTTAAATAAATTTATTACAACAATATAAAAGATAACCATGAAGTCATTAAAAAATGAAACTGTTAAAGAACATCTATGGCAGGGCAAGGAATGTGTATGATTAATAGAGAAGTAAATGATAAGAGTATCCCACTATGATCACACTTAGGGGCAGAGGGGATTTGCATATGAAAAGATCTGAACTGGCATGCCAGATGGTAAACCCAAGATATTTGGATTACAAATCCATTTTCTTTTTATTTTTAAAAATTTCTGAGAAACACTTTTTTCTTTACTAAAGTACAATTGACACTTGAACAACACAGGTTTGAATTGTGCAGGTCCACTTATGGACAGATTTTTTTTTAAGTATAATGCTAAAAATGTATTTTCTCTTCCTTATGATCTTCTTAATACCATTTGTTTTTATTTTAATAATATGTTATATAATACATATAACATACAAAATATGTGTAATTGGCTGTTTACACTATCAGTAAGGCTTCCAGTTAACAGTAGGCTATTAATAGTTAAATTTTGGGGGAGTCAAAAGTGACAGGTGGTTGTTAGTGCCGCTTAACCCAAACATTGTTCAAGGGTCAACTATATATTTAATTATAAAATAATTATACAATTACTCTTCTGATCAAACTTTTGCCTCAAAACTTAATGATACATCAAAGTTTTAATATATACTGGTTTAATATGAAGTTATTTAAACAGTTAAATGTAATTCCTTGCTGCTGCACCATTGTAATCATCATCTCCATCACAGATAACACCCTTATATAATACTTATCATGTGCCCAGCAGAGTTTTAAGTGCTTTTACATTTATCAACTCATTTAATCCATTTATGACTCCTAAAAGTTTTACTATTATCCCTATTTTATAGATTAAAGCAAAAGCACAAAGAGATTAAGTAGCTTGTCCAAGATTACCCAGCTCCGTAATTAGAAGGACAAGAGCACCTGGGTGACTGAGTCAGTTAAGTGTCTGCCTTTGGCATAGGTGATGATCCAGGGTCCTGGGATCTGGGTCGGGCCCCTTGCTCAGGAGGGAGTCTGCTTCTCCCTCTCCCTCTGTACCCTCCTATCGCCATGCTATCTCTCTCGCTCTGTGCTCTTTTTCAAATAAAAAAAATCTTAAAAAAACAAGAACAGCATGAGATTTAAACTCAGACACTCCAGCTCCATTGTCCTCTTAGCCACTCCACTCCAATGCCTCTACTACAATTTATTCATCAATATGATATCACAGATCATAAGGCTTATCTGGAGCATCATTACTGGTGGCTGATAAAATTTTAAGAAGAGTTAGTTGTACCAATAGTATAATTACATAGGTATATATTTCTTATAAAAAAAACACTGGAGTGTGATTGTTGCTTTATGATCATCCTACCAAGATCACATGGTATGGAGTACTAAAAGATCTCTTCGCTTGCAGAAATATAAAATAGCCAAGGAACTTTCAAACTGTAATGGTTCTCAAGAAACAGAAGTCCCTGGGTAGGGAAAATGTATGCATTTAGAATCTCCAGCATGTAGCAGATTACTTGTATCAGAGCAAGCATTCAATAAATGTTTTTTGAATGAAGACATAGATAAATTCAATACTAGAAGTTTTCTTCATATAGGGAATAGATAACTGTGGATTATGATGTGCCTTTTAGATAAAACTAAAGGAATGTTTCTGACCCTCTTTCAAAATTAATCTAATTCTCACAGCCGAGAACTCAAGCTACTGGAGAGTGACCCTTTACTTTCTGATCCACAAACTGTTTACCATGGACAATGGAGAACTACTGTAGGCTAATAAGCAGCAGAAATGAAGTCCGTATCTTAAGAACCATTGTCAACAAAGCTTTTCTCCTGTACACTCCATTTATCTTTATCACTAAGCTCAGATCAGTTCTTCCACAAGGCCTTTATAGTTTTTTAATTGGTTTTTGTCTCCCTCCTCATTCATTGACACTTTGTGCCTCTACTGTTCAGGTATCTGTGCCCTAGACTAGATATTAGTCCCTGGAATAAAAGGACTAATTTATTGGTTCCAGCCAACAAAAAGGGGTATGTAACAAAGTACCCTTAACTTACCAGACAATCTGCAAATATTTGCTGAACTGACTTGTTAAAAAGAGAGGGAGGCCTTAAGTGTCATTTCTGACAAAAGCAGAATAAAAATGTTTTAAATAGTTCTCAGGTATTAAAAACAAACAGAAATATACCCTATGTTGAGTTAAAATTTAAGTTAGGATGAAATTTCATTCCAAGTAAAAAAAATCCCAAGTATTTTTACAGTAACAGTATTCATCATGAACCTGTATCCACCATGAACCATGTGTTCTGGATGCTATCATTAATCGGTATGATTCTCTCTGAGAGACTGAATAAATCCATTGATAAGTGGTGGATAAAAATTCAGACAAAATTTGAGAATGCATAAGCTCATGCAAATGGAAACAATACACAGGATACCTTTTCCTTGACTGTGTAGGATTTTTCCCCTTTATGTGGGACAGTAGTTATTTGTGACCTAAGAGTAATTCTGGAAAAATTTCTCTATCAATTCTAAAGCTTAGCTGTACTGAACTGAAATTTCGTTTGTTCACAATAAAAGTGAAGTGAATCTGAAAAAAAAAATCTTATCTTAAATTCTTAAAACTTAGTGATTAAGAAAACTTTGCTTCTACATATAAAAACATACTTTAAAAAATAATCAATTAATAAAAATTATATCATTTTCCATGTTTCAATTTTTCCTTCACTGCCAGGAAATGCAGAGGAATGAGACTGGTATATTTTGGAAATGCAAAGGAGTACAGTGAATAAGACGAAGGGAGGAGTCAGATGACCCAAAGGTCTTAGAAACCTAAAAATACGGACTTTAACTATAAAATTAAGACATTAAATAAAAAGGTCTAAAAAAAGAAAGGAGTAATATCAGATTTTCCTATTTTTTTTTAAAGATTTTATTTATTTATTTGACAGACAGAGATCACAAGTAGGCAGAGAGGCAGACAGAGAGAGGGGGAAGAAGGCTCCGTGCTGAGCAGAGAGCCCGATGAGGGGCTCGATTACACGACCCTGAGATCATGACCTGAGCTGAAGGCAGAGGCTCAACCACTGAGCCACCCAGGCACTCCCGGATTTTCCTATTTTGTCTGTAGGATAAATTCCTAGAAAAGAATTGCTATATCAAAGGGTGTGTGCAACTTGAGTTTTGACAAATATTGCTAATATGACTCTAAAAGCTTCACCTATTTTTATTTCTATCAAAAACATGTGCAGGGTGCCTGTTTCTCCAAACCTTAGCAATACTGGATGTTGCTTTAAAATCATTGCCAATAGGTAAAAAATGATGTAAACCTGTAAATCTCTGCCAATAGCAAAAAATGATGCAAATTTGACTTGAACTTTATTTTATTCAAGTGTATATCATAGTAATTTGGTATGTTTATACATTACAGAATGATCCCATAACAACTCTAATTACTATCTGTCACCATGAAAAGTATTTGTAACACTGTTATTATTGACTATATTCCCTATGCTGTACCTTAGTTACATTCCCATGACTTATTTATAACGAAGTTTGTACCTTTTAATCTCCTTTGCATATTTTACCTGCCCCCCCAAACCCTTCCTATTCTGATAACCAACAGTTTGTTTTCTGTATCTGAGTCTGTTTCTGTGTATGTTCATTTATTTTCTTTTCAAATTCCACATATAAGTGAAATCATATAGTATTTGTATTTCTCTCAGTCATTTCACTTAGCATAATATCCCCTAGGTCCATCCATGTTGTTGACAAGATTTCATTTTTTTATAGCTGAGTGTGTATGTGCATGTGTATATCACATCACTTCTTCTATATCCATTTATCTATCAGTGGACAGTTAAGTTGCTTCCATAGCTTGGCTAAGGCAAATAAGTCTGCAAATAACACAGGGATGCATATATTTTTAGATAAATACCCAAATCTATGACTGCTAGATAATATGGTATTTTTATTTTTAAGTTTTTGAAGAATTTTCATACTGTTTACCGTAATGGTTGTACCAATATATATATCTATGAACAGTGTATGAGGATTCCCTTGCCTTACTTCTTCACCAATACTTGTTATTTTTTCTTTTAAATAAGAGCTAATCTGACAAGTGTCAGGTTAAAATAGTTCATTGTAGGTTTTTTGGTTTGTTTT
The DNA here is from genome assembly GCF_964662115.1 of Mustela nivalis. Lineage (NCBI taxonomy): Eukaryota > Metazoa > Chordata > Mammalia > Carnivora > Mustelidae > Mustela > Mustela nivalis. The sequence goes on along the minus strand of NC_139022.1, from coordinate 77,768,306 downwards.
ACTTGAAACCAATTAATTCTTTTAAAGTTTTTATTGTAATCACCAGCACTCATCACTACAAGTGCACTCTTAATCCTCAACGCTTATTTTACCCATCCTCCCAGCCACCTCCCCTCTGATAACCATCAGTTTGTTCTCTCTAGTTGAGGGTCTGTTTCTTGGTCTCTCTTTTTTTTCCCCTTTGCTAATTTGTTTTTCAAATTCTATATATGAGTGAAATCATATGGTATTTCTTTCTCTGAATGTCTTATTTCACTTAGCATTATATTCTCCAGCTCCAGCCATGTTGTTGAAAATGGCAAAATTTTGTTTTTTTTATTTATGGCTGAATAATATTCCTCTGTGTGTGTATGTGTGTACACATATATACCACATCTTCTTTGTCCATTCATCAATCAATGGACACTTGAGTGGCTTCCATAATTTGGCTATTGTAAATAATGCTACTATAAGCAGGGGTGCATGTATCCCTCTGAATTAGTGTTTTTGTTTTATCTGGGTAAATACATACTAGCAGGATTGCTGGATCATAGGGTAGTTCTATTTTTAATTTTTTGAAGAAGCTCCATACTATTTTCCAGAGTGGCTACACCAGTTCGTATTTCTACCAAGAGTGCATGCGGGTTTGTTTTACTCCACATCCTCACTAACACTTTGTTGTTTCTTGTGTTTTTCATTTTAGCCATTCTGACAGGTGTGAGGTGATATCTCATTGCAGTTTTGATTTGCTTTTAATAAGTGATGATGAACACCTTTTCATGTGTCTGTTGGTCATCTGTGTAACTTATTTGGAAAAATGTCTATATAAGTCTTCAGCCCATTTTCTAATCAGGTTGTTTCTTCTTCTTCTTCTTCTTTTTTTAAGATTTATTTGAGAGAGAGAGAGAGAGTGTGCACGTGAGTTCGGGGAGGGACAAAGGGAATGAATCTTCAAGCAGACTCCTTGATGAGCATGGAGACTGAGGCAGAGCTCATGACCCATGAGATCATGACCTGAGGTGAAATCAAGAGCTGGAAGCTTAACTGAATGAGCCACCCAGGTGCTCCAATCAGGTTGTTTGTTTCTTTTAACACTAAGTCAGGTAAGTTCTTCATATATTTTAGATATTAACCCCTCATTGGATGCATGTTTTGCAAACATCTTCTTCCACTCAGTAGAATGTCTTTTCGCTTGGCTGATGGTTTCTGTGCTAAAGCTTTTTTGATAATAATGTCATTTGTTTACTTTAGCTTTTGTTGCCCTTATCTGAGGAGACTGGTCCAAAAAAATACTAAGACTGGTGTGGAGAGCTTACTGTTTATGTTTTCTTCTAAGAGTTTTATGGTTTGGATCTTACATTCAAGTCTTGAATCCATTTTGAATTTACTTCATATATTGTATAAGATAGTGGTCCAGTTTCATTCTTTGGCATGTAGCTATCCAATTTTCCCACACCATTTATTGAAGAGACTGCCCTTCCCACGTATATTCATGTCTCCTTTGTCTTACATTACTTGGCCATATACATGTGGGTTTATTTCTGGGTTCTGTATTTTATCCTACAGATCTGTCTCTGCTTTTGTACCAGTATTACACTGTTTTGATTATTACAGCTCTGTAGAATACTTTGAAATCAGGGAGTACAGTGCCTCCAGCTTTGTTTTCTTTTTTCTTTAAAAATTTTTTTATATAAATTAAGTTTGGTTAACATATAGGTTATTAATTTCAAGGAAAGAATTTAGTGATTCATCAGTTGCATATAACACCTAGTGCTTATCACATTAAGTGCCCTCCTCAGTGCCCATCGTCCAATTAGCCCACCCTTCCATCTCCCCTTCAGCAACCCTCAGTTTATTCCCTAGAGTTAAGAGTCTCTTATGGTTTGCCTCCCTCTCTGTTTTTATCTAATTTTATTTTTCCTTCCCTTCCCCATGTTCATTTGTTTCTTAAATTCTACATTAAAGTGAAATCATATGGTATTTGTCTTTCTCTAACTGACTTATTTTGCTTAGCATAATACCCTGTAGTTCCATCTGCATCATGGCAAATGGCAAAATTTCATTCTTTTTGTTGGCCGAGTAATATTCCATTGTATGTATACACACCACATCTTCTTTATCCATTCATTTGTTGATGGACATCAGCTTTGTTCTTTTTTAAGAGTGCGTTGGCAACTTGGAATCTTCGGTGGTTTCATACAAAGTTCAAAATTCTTTGCTCTATTTCTACAAAAAATGTCATTGGTATTTTGACAGGGAATTTATTCAATCAATATATTACTTTTGGTAGTATGAACATTTTTAACAAGATGAATTCTTCCAATCCATAAGCATGGTATATCTTTTCTTTTATTTGTGTTTTATTTGTGTTTTCTTCAATTGCTTTCACCATGTCTTAAAGTTTTCAGAGTACAGGTCTTTCAATTACCGGCTTAAATTTATTCCAGGATGCCTGGGTGGCTCAGTTGGTTAAGGGCTGCCATCAGCTCTCTCTTTTCCCTCTGCCTGCTTGTGCCTCTCTCTGTCTCTGTCAAATAAATAAATTAAATCCTTAAAAAAATTTATTCCTAGGTATTTTATTATTTTTGATGCACTTACAAATGGGATTGCTCTCTTAAATTCTGATAGCTCACTGTTAATGTAGAGAAATGCAATGAATTTCTCTGTGTTAAATTCATATCCAGTGATTTTACTCAATTCATTTATTAGTTCTAAAAGTTATTTTGGTGGAGTCTTTAGGTTTTCTATATATAGTATCCTATCACCTGCAAATGGTTTCACTTTTTCCTTTCAAATTTAGATGATTCCTATTTCTTTTTCCTGCCTGACTGCTGAGGCTTTCAGTACAAAGATGAAAAAGTGGCAAAAGTGGGCATATTTGTCTTGTTCCTAATCTTAGAGGAAAAGCTTTAAGTTTCTCAAAAGTTGCAAATGATGTTAACAGTAGGTCTGTCAGATACAGCTTTTATTATGTTGGGGTACATTCCTTCTATACCCACTCTGTTAAGAATTTTGAAATATAAATGGATGCTGAATTTTATCAAATGCTTTTTCTGCATCTACTGAGGTGATCATATGATTTTTATCCTTTTTGTTAATGTAATGTATCATGTGAAACTATCTGCCGATGTAGAACCATCCTTGCATCCCTGGAATAAATCCTGCTTAATCGTGGTATATGATCCATTTAATGTATTATTGAACTGAGTTTGCTAATATTTTGTTGAGAATTTTTGCATGTATATTCACAGTGGATACTGGCCCCAAATTTTTGTATTTAGGGTATCTCTGCCTGGTTTTGGTATAAAGGTAATACTGGCCTTATAAAATAAGTTTGGTAGCATTCCTTCCTCGTCAATGTTTTGGAATAATTTGAGAAGGATAGGTACTAACTCTTGTTGAAATATTTGGTAGAATTTACCTGTAAAGCTACCTGATTCTGGACTTTCATTTTTAGGGAGTTTTAAAATTACTGATTCAATTTCATTACTTGTAATTAGCCTACTCAGATTTTCAATTTCTTCATGATTCAGTCTTAGGAGGTTGTGTTTCTTGGAATCCATTTCTTTTAATTGTTCTTAGGGTCTAATTTTACGTTTAATTTCTTTTTGCTAAGTACTTCCTGTAATTTCTCTATATTAAGAATTTGCGAGAGAGGAGTTAAGATGGCCAAGAAGTAGCAGGTTGAGACTACTTCAGCTAGCAGGAGATCAGCTAGATAGCTTATCTATAGATTGCAAACACCCACAAATCCATCGGCAGATCGAAGAGAAGAAGAACAGCAATTCTAGAAACAGAAAAACAACCACTTGCTGAAAGGCAGGGCTGGCAGGGAAGTGAATCCAAAGCGATGGGAAGATAGACCCCGGGGCGCGGCTCACAGCAAGCGGCGGAGCAACGAAGCAAAAAATCAGGATTTTTAAAAGTCTGTTCCGCTGAGGGACATTGCTCCAGAGGCTAAACCGGGGCGAAGCCCACGCGGGGTCAGCGTGGCCTCAGGTCCCGCAGGGTCACAGAAGGATCGGGGGTGTCTGAGTGTCGCAGAGCTTACGGGTATTAGAAAGGGGAAGCCGGGTACAGAGACAAAGCCAAGAGTGAGCTCACAGCTCGGGGGTACCTTGAACCAGTCGCAGCCTCAGTGAGCTTGGAGCGCGGCCCGATGTCAGGAAGACGGGAGTAACTGGGCACTGTTCTCTGAGGGCGCACAGAGGAGTGGGGCCCCGGGCTCTCAAATCCTCCAGGATGGAGACCAGGCGGCCGCCATTTGTATTCCCGACCTCCGGAAATCTACAAAAAGCGCTCAGGGAACAAAAGCTCCTGAAAGCAAACTCGAGCAGATTACTCAGCTCAACCCCTGGTAAGGGCGGTGCAATTCCGTCTGGGGCAAAGACACTTGAGAATCACTACAACAGGCCCCTCCCCCAGAAGATCAACAAGAAATCCAGCCAAGACCAAGTTCACCTAACAAGGAGTGTGGTTTCAATACCAAGGAGAGCAGCATAATTCCAGAGGAGGAGAAAGCAAAGCACGGAACTCATGGCTTTCTCCCTAAGATTCTGTAGACTTGACGTTAATTTAATTTTTTTTTCTTTTTCATTTTTTTTCTCTTCTTCTGCTAAAATTTTTTTAACTTTTACCCTTTTATTTTTAACGTTTTTTAACTAGTTTATCTAATGTATATATATATATATTTTCTTTTTTATACTTTTCTTTATTCATTTTCTTTTTTTTAATTCTTCTCTTTTCTTTCTTTTTCTTTTTTTTCTATCTTTCTTTTTGAACCTCTTTTTATTCCCTCTCTCCCCCCTCATGATTTGGGATCTCTTCTGAATTGGTTAAAGCATATTTTCCTGGGGTTGTTGCCACCCTTTTAGTATTTTACTTGCTGCTTCATATACTCTTATCTGGACAAAATGACAAGGCGGAAAAATTCTCCACAAAAAAAAAGAAAAAGAGGCAGTACCGAAGGCTAGGGACCTAATCACTACAGACATGGGTAATATGTCAGATCTAGAGTTCAGAATGACAATTCTCAAGGTTCTAGCCGGGCTCGAAAAAGGCATGGACGATATTAGAGAAACCCTCTTGGGAGATATAAAAGCCCTTTCTGGAGAAATAAAAGAACTAAAATCTAACCAAATTAAAATAAAAAAAGCTATTAATGAGGTGCAATAAAAAATGGAGGCTCTCACTGCTAGGATAAATGAGGCAGAAGAAAGAATTAGCAATATAGAAGACCAAATGACAGAGAATAAAGAAGCTGAGCAAAAGAGGGACAAACAGCTACTGGACCACGAGGGGAGAATTCAAGAGATAAGTGACACCATAAGAAGAAACAACATTAGAATAATTGGGATTCCAGAAGAAGAAGAAAGAGAGAGGGGAGCAGAAGGTATACTGGAGAGAATTATTGGGGAGAATTTCCCCAATATGGCAAAGGGAACGAGCATCAAAATTCAGGAGGTGCAAAGAATGCCCCTCAAAATCAATAAGAATATGCCCACACCCCATCACCTAATAGTAAAATTTACAAGTATTAGTGACAAAGAGAAAATCCTGAAAGCAGTTTGGGAAAAGAAGTCTGTAACATACAATGGTAAAAGTATTAGATTGGCAGCAGACTTATCCACAGAGACCTGGCAGGCCAGAAAGAGCTGGCATGATATTTTCAGAGCACTAAACGAGAAAAACATGCAGCCAAGAATACTATATCCAGCTAGGCTATCATTGAAAATAGAAGGAGAGATTAAAAGCTTCCAGGACAAACAAAAAAAGAAAGAATTTGCAAACACCAAACGAGCTCTACAGGAAATATTGAAAGGGGTCCTCTAAGCAAAAAGAGAGCCTACAAGTGGTACATCAGAAAGGAACAGAGACCATATTCAGTAACAGTCACCTTACACGCAATACAATGGCACTAAATTCATATCTCTCAATAGTTACCCTGAATGTTAATGGGCTAAATGTCCCAATCAAAAGACAGAGGGTATCAGAATGGATAAAAAAAAAAACAAAAACCATCTACGTGTTGTCTACAAGAAACTCATTTTAAGCCCGAAGACACCTCCAGATTTAAAGTGAGGGGGTGGAAAAGAATTTACCATGCTAATGGCCAACAGAAGAAAGCAGGAGTGACAATCCTTATATCAGATCAATTAGATTTTAAGCCAAAGAATATAATAAGAGATGAGGAAGGACACTATATCATACTCAAAGGGTCTGTCCAACAAGAAGATCTAACAATTTTAAATATCTATGCCCCCAACGTGGGAGCAGCCAAATATATAAACCAATTAATAACAAAATCGAAGAAACACATCAAGAATACTACAATAATAGTAGGGGACTTTAACACTTCCCTCACTGAAATGGACAGATCATCCAAGCAAAAGATCAACAAGGAAATAAAGGCCTTAAACGACACACTGGACCAGAAGGACATCACACATATATTCAGAACATTTCATCCCAAAGCAACAGAATACACATTCTTCTCTAGTGCACATGGAACATTCTCCAGAATAGATCACATCCTCAGTCCTAAATCAGGACTCAACCCGTATCAAAAGATTGGGATCATTCCCTGCATATTTTCAGACTACAATGCTCTGAAGCTAGCACTCAACCAAAAGAGGAAGTTTGGAAAGAACCCAAATACATGGAGACTAAACAGCATCCTTCTAAAGAATGAATGGGTCAACCGGGAAATTAAAGAAGAATTTAAAAAAATCATGGAAACAAATGATAATGAAAACACAATGGTTCAAAATCTGTGAGACACAACAAAGGCAGTCCTGAGAGGAAAATATATAGCGGTACAAGCCTTTCTCAAGAAACAAGAAAGGTCTCAGCTACCCAGCCTAACCCTACACCTAAAGGAACTAGAGAAAGAATAAGAAAGAAATCCTAAGCCCAGCAGGAGAAGAGAAATCATAAAGATCAGAGCAGAAATCAATGAAACAGAAACCAAAAAAACAATAGAACAAATCAACGAAACTAGGAGCTGGTTCTTTGAAAGAATTAATAAAATTGATAAACCCCTGGCCAGACTTATCAAAAAAAAAAAAAAGAGAAAGGACCCAAATAAATAAAATCATGAATGAAAGAGGAGAGATCACAACTAACACCAAAGAAATAAAAACTATTATAAGAACATACAATGAATAACTCTACGCCAACAAATTTGACAATCTGGAAGAAATGGATGCATTCCTAGAAACATATAAACTACCACAACTGAACCAGGAAGAAATAGAACGCCTGAAAAGACCCATAAACAGTAAGGAGATTGAAACAGTCATTAAAAATCTCCAAACAAACAAAAGCCCAAGGCCAGACGGCTTCCCGGGGGAATTCTACCAAACATTTAAAGAAGAACTAATTCCTATTCTCCTGAAACTGTTCCAAAAAATAGAAATGGAAGGAAAACTTGCAAATTCATTTTATCATCTTGATCCCAAAACCAGACAAGGATCCCATCAAAAAAGAGAGCTATAGACCAATATCCTTGATGAACACAGATGCGAAAATTCTCACCAAAATACTAGCCAATAGGATTCAACAGTACATTAAAAGAATTATTCACCACGACCAAGTGGGATTTATTCCAGGGATGCAAGGTTGGTTCAACATCCGCAAATCAATCAATGTGATACAACACATCAATAAAAGAAAGAACAAGAACTATATGATACTCTCAATAGATGCTGAAAAACCATTGGATAAAGTACAGCATCCCTTCCTGATCAAAACTCTTCAAAGTGTAGGGATAGAGGGCACATACCTCAATACTATCAAAGCCATATATAAAAAACCCACTGCAATTATCATTCTCAATGGAGAAAAACTGAAAGCTTTTCCGCTAAGGTCAGGAACATGGCAGGGATGTCCATTATCACCACTGATATTCAACACAGTACTAGAAGTCCTAGCCTCAGCAATCAGACAACAAAAGGAAATTAAAGACATCCAAATTGGCAAAGAAGAAGTCAAACTATCACTCTTCGCAGATGATATGATACTATATGTGGAAAACCCAAAAGACTCCACTCCAAAACTGCTAGAAATTGTACAGGAATTCAGTAAAGTGTCAGGATATGAAATCAATGCACAGAAATCAGTTGCATTTCTCTACACCAACAACAAGACAGAAAAAAGAGAAATTAAGGAGTCAATCCCATTTACAATTGCACCCAAAACCAGAAGATACCTAGGAATAAACCTAACCAAAGAGGAACAGAATCTATACTCAGAAAACTATAAAGTACTCATGAAAGACACTGAGGAAGACACAAAGAAATGGAAAAATGTTCCATGCTCCTGGATTGGAAGAATAAATATTGTGAAAATGTCTATGCTACCCAAAGCAATCTACACATTTAATGCAATTCCTATCAAAGTACCATCCATCTTTTTCAAAGAAATGGAAAAAATAATCCTAAAATTTATATGGAACCAGAAAAGACCTCGAATTGCCAAAGGAATATTGAAAAAGAAAGCCAACGTTGGTGGCATCACAATTCCGGACTTCAAGCTCTATTACAAAGCTGTCATCATCAAGACAGCATGGTACTGGCACAAAAACAGACACATAGATCAATGGAACAGAATAGAGAGCCCAGAAATAGACCCTCAACTCTACAGTCAACTAATCTTCAACAAAGCAGGAAAGAATGTCCAATGGAAAAAAGACAGCCTCTTCAATAAATGGTGCTGGGAAAACTGGACAGCCACATGCAGAAAAATGAAATTGGACCATTTCCTTACACCACACACAAAAATAGACTCAAAATGGATGAAGGACCTCAATGTGCGAAAGGAATCCATCAAAATCCTTGAGGAGAACACAGGCAGCAACCTCTTCGACCTCTGCCGCAGCAACATCTTCCTTGGAACAACGCAAAAGGCAAGGGAAGCAAGGGAAAAAATGAACTATTGGGACTTCATCAAGATCAAAAGCTTTTGCACAGCAAAGGAAACAGTTAACAAAATCAAAAGACAACTGACAGAATGGGAGAAGATATTTGCAAACGACATATCAGATAAAGGACTAGTGTCCAGAATCTATAAAGAACTTAGCAAACTCAACACCCAGAGAACAAATCAAGAAATGGGCAGAGGACATGAGCAGACATTTCTGCAAAGAAGACATCCAGATGGCCAACAGACACATGAAAAAGTGCTCCATATCTCTCGGCATCAGGGAAATACAAATCAAAACCACAATGCGATATCACCTCACACCAGTCAGAATGGCTAAAATCAACAAGTCAGGAAATGACAGATGCTGGCGAGGATGCGGAGAAAGGGGAACCCTCCTACACTGGTGGGAATGGAAGCTGGTGCAGCCACTCTGAAAAACAACATGGAGGTTCCTCAAAATGTTGAAAATAGAACTGCCCTATGACCCAGCAATTGCACTATTGGGTATTTACCCTTAAGATACAAATGTAGTGATCCAAAGGGGCACGTGCACCCGAATGTTTATAGCAGCAATGTCCACAATAGCCAAACTATGGAAAGAACCTAGATGTCCATCAACAGATGAATGGATCAAGAAGATGTGGTATATATACACAATGGAATACTATGCAGCCATCAAAAGAAATGAAATCTTGCCATTTGCGACAACATGAATGGAACTAGAGCGTATCATGCTTAGCGAAATAAGTCAAGCAGAGAAAGACAACTATCATATGATCTCCCTGATATGAGGAAGTGGTGATGCAACATGGGGGCTTAAAGGGGTATGAGAAGAATAAATGAAACAAGATGGGATTGTTAGGGAGACAAACCATAAGTGACTCTTAATCTCACAAAACAAACTGAGGGTTGCTGGGGGGGAGGGGGGTTGGGAGAAAGGGGGGTGGGGTTATGGACATTTGGGAGGGTATGTGCTCTGGTGAGTGCTGTGAAGTGTTAAACCTGGTGATTCACATACCTGTATCCTTGGGGATAAAAATATACATTTATAAAAAATAAAAAAATTAAAAAAAAAAAAAAAGAATTTGCCATGACAACTGAAGACAGGCCCGGTAAATAATATAAATAGAAAAGTTTTATTTATGACATATTGAGACAATCTAAAACCATAACTTACCTCTAGTATGGAAAAATTAAACTGCAAAATGACAGTGGCTTACTTAATATTTATGGCATTTTACTTGTTATTTTTTCTGTGCAAAATCTACTCCCAATAAAGTTAGTTCCATTAACTTTTTCACAATGCATAAGTATTTAAAAGGAGATGATCAATACACCTTTTGCACACTTGGGTAAGTGTATGTATAGGATTCTAAATTCTTGTAAGTACATCTGCTAAGAGAAAGACTTTTTGTAGATAAAATATTGATAACTATAGCTACACTGGTATTCAAAAGCTTTGCATCCATTTCTGTTCCTACCAAAAGTGTGGCAAGTAGAACATAGTAGTGTCCTTTATATTTCCAATTACTTTCCTAATTCCCCACTTCTTAAGTTAGATGTTTCAATCTCTAAAATCAACAATTAACAATGTAGAAGTTGTGAGATATGGATAATTATTTACTAAACAAGTATAAATTATTAAAGCAAAAGATCTTAAAATGAATTTTGAGTACTTTTATTTGACCAGTTATCTTTATTCATTTGATAAAAAACTGCTAACTTGACTAGATATTAGAAAAAATACTAACAGAACTAATTTCTAAAACTTTGTCTTTTTCATCTATAAACTTTTCATAATAGAAACAGACATATTTTGAGACATGTAAATAAAAGGTACCATAAAAATTAAAATACTACTATTGGGGTACTTGGGTGGTTCAGTCGGTTAAGTGTCCAACTCTTGATTTCAGCTCAGGTCTTATCTCAGGGTTGGGAGATTGAACCCCATGTTGGGCTCTGCCTGGGTAAGGAGTCTGCTTAAGGACTCTGCCTAAGATTCTCTCTTGCCCTCAGTTCCTCCCTGCCATTCCCCTCCCCTGTAAGTGTGTGCCTCTTTTTCTAAAAACACACAAACAAAAAATTACTACTAAAAAGAGAAGAAAAAATTTAAATTTCAATACTTACAATCATCTAGATCTAGAAGTGAAACATCTTTGGTAAGAGGATTTCTATCTTGCTTTGTTTTATTTTTTTCTTTCTCCTATAAATAAGAAATATTTAATTTATTGCACATTCTATTAAAAAAAATCAATGTAGTTGTTCTTCAATGTTTCAAAACAAACCTTTTTACTCCAAGGGAAAAAAGAATCAAATTAAGCTTTCTGTATGGTTAGATGGACTGTATTTTTTAATCAAAATTTTTATTTTAGGTATAGCTTACAGTATTTTTTCTTCACCATGCAAACTGTTATTTTTAAATATTTTGTTTAAAGATTGTAAAGGTCCATCAGTAGAAAATTTAAAGGCAAATAGTTATTTTGTGATCTGACAACTTTTCCTAGTATAAAAACTTAAAATGGCTCTTAGTAGAAAAAGCCTACAAATGCCTTGAAAATAATTTTTAAACAAGTTGGTTTAAGAAAAAGAATTGCTCAGGGCACCTGGGTGCTCAGTCAATTGAGTGTCTGCCTTCAGCTCAGGTTGTGATCCTGGAGTCCTGGGATGGAGTTCCATGGTGGGGGGTCCCTGCTCAGCGGGGAGTCTGCTTCTACCTCCCCACTCCACCCCCAACGACTCCTGCTCTATCTTTCTCTCCCTCAAATAAATACTTTAAAAAAATAAAAAAAGGAAAAGGAAAAAGAAATGCTCAAATAATATAAGTTTAGCTCTGAAATCGTCAAGAGGCTTGTGACAGATTAGCCTTTCTGAGATGTAGTTTGTGACAGGCACTGTATTAGGTACTTTATCTTTCAACAGTGGGTTCCATCAGACTTTTTTAGGCAAGGCATTCATTAAAATCTACAAATGACATTTTCAGGCTCTTGCTGTTAAGGGATGAAAAGTATTCATTTTCTTTCTTTACTGTTGTCCATTGAGGAGATTAAGTATTTCAAAACATATCTGCACATACTTAGGGTTTACTCTATCACTATCTATTCAGTTTGGTCAGAGATTCAGAAAAGATGGGTCATATATACATAAAGAAAAAAATATATGTATATAACACATTTTTCTTCTTTTAAAGGACAAATTAAGTACAGTAATGAGTAGTATTATGAACAAAGATGGACACAGATTAGGACGCTAAACAGATGTATTTGGATCAAAGTTACTTATCTTTATAATCTATACTTTTTGAATCAAATCTTCTCAAATTAAAGGCCCAAACTTCACTTTTTGCTAAAATGTTTTTGTTCATTTATTCAATCATTCATTCATCCAATAGACATGCATAGCATGTATCAGATTCTGTGCTAAGCAAAGGAAGTAATACAGCCAAGGCATAGTTCCTGCCTTCAGGTAACTTATAATCTAATAAAAGAGTTTACAGCTTATCTCTACATATTTTTACAAGTATTTCTGAAATATGCCTCTAACCATAGAAAGGTCTAACTAAAGCAAAAGGTACCTTACTATCATTTAAAGTCAACAGCATGTTAGAGCTGTTATGACAGTGCAAATACATGAATAAGAGTAATACATCAAATTACTTGTTAGGTAACATTTTAAAATGACCTTAAGTTCTGCTAGTTTTTTCCCTTATGCCAAAACTCAAAACAAATTATTTGCAATTATCATAGAATAACTAAATACTAAGAGTAACAAAATACTAATATTGATTTTCTTCATGAGAATAATAATTTCTGCTTCTGAAAACTTCAAATTATCTAAAAATTTAATTTTTACTCATTATTTAAAAATGAAATAATATTTGCTCCTCTTTCCATACCTAAAATGAAAAACAATTTCTAGGGTTGGAAAAAAAAAAATAGAAGGAATGTTAGTTTTGAGCTGGAATTTAAAAGTAGCAACAAAGAGAAACAGGTTGAGAATGAAAATGCCATCTCAACTAGAATATCATTCCTGTGAAGAAAGAACATTACAAAAAGAGCTTAACACCATGTGACTTATCAAAATACTATGCTGAGCACAATGGGTATAGCTTCCTATAAGCTACGATGGTGCATGACTGTTTTTATGGAACTGTAACCTTCCTACCTGAAAAATTAGAAACCTATCAAATCAAGATAAAGTTAAAGCTGGAAACAAGTCTATACCTTATTTTCTACTTCACAGCTAAGAGTGTGTAACAATATCTATTAAATACACATCAGGTCACATACAACACAGGACAGAGCTGCATGTGAAATTGACATAATCTCTTATTAGAATTCTAAAACAGAAGGAAAAAAAGGCTCTCAAAAGGACAGAATTTCATTGACTTTCTGAGAAGAGCAAATAACCAGTGACTGAAATACAACATTAGCAATAGATAACAGTCATTTCTACTGAATTGAAAAAGCCTTGCATTCCAAATCAAGGCTATAAAAAGCTTCGTGATGTGTTTGGCATTCTTCTCTTATATTATATTTCATTTTTCATTTTAAAAAATCCATAGTAAGTTCAAAACATTTTCATACTTAAAAGGATCTACTATAAAAATAAAAATCTGAATTCTAAACAAAGAAGTTAAGAGCCCTATTCCATCAAACATTTCTCCATTTGCAATTCATCTTGGTAATAGAGACAGAACCTGGGTAAATGCATATAGGACTTGAGGCAGGAGATTTTTCTTGCTCAATGCATAATTCATGTGCTCCGCCTGCAAAGTGTGTAAAATGAGAATTTCACACCGCAGCATGAGCCATGGAGCTGCAGAGAAAAGGCAGATGAAATCATATTTTACTGTGTGAATTTTATTTCTTACCCTCCCAATATTTATACAAAACCATCATTGACAAACCAAACACACTGACAGATCACCCACTGTTTCCATTGTGTTAGTACTTGAGAAGAGATCAGGCAGAAAGATAGACAATTTGTTTTTGTATATTTTTTTAAATAGAGGATTAGGTTTTTAACAGCTGAGTGACTGTATTAGACTTTTATAAGGACAACAGTAACTGATCTTAAAATCTCACTACAAAAATACCTAGTTATCAATTCATCACCCTCAAATCTCCATTTTGTTTCTATGGTATTCGATTATACACCTCAACACATCAACATTTTCAAAATAAAATACAAACTCACAGGGTTAAGAAACTGATTTCTACTTAATATATTACATTTCAAGTACTAAATAAAAGATCCTGGAAATATTTATTAAGCTCCAAATAATACAAATAAAAATATGTACTAATATATCTGTAAAGATTTTTTAAATGTACTATGCACGTTCATTTCATGCTGATTAAAAAAAAAAGCAAGTAGAAAAAAAGATATGAAAAAATAAGCACCTAATACGCTTCTAAAGAGGAAACCATTGTAAGGAAGATTGAAATTTAAAATGATAAAGCAGGATAAGTGATATGTAAAGTTGGTCAAACTCATATTGCACTTTGAAATCAACAAAAATTCAAGGCTAATTTCTAGCCTCACAGGGCAAGATATTTGCATTAAATATTTTTAATTAGAATTATCAACCAAGGACAATTTAATAACTCTCTTGCCTTCAAGTCATCTAACAAACCTGATTTTAAAAATCTGAGGCTCACACTTAACACTGGGCTTTAAAACAAAGTATGTTGCCAATAAATTGAGACTTCTTTGTAAGTCAAAAGTAGTCTAAACTGTTAAAAATATCTTCCCTATAATATTACTTCTACTTCAATAAGAAAGCTTCTTAATGACATTCACTTTGATTTTAAAGATCTAAACTGAAGTGAAATGATATTTCCGTTCTGGAGAACTTAAAATATAAGCTAAATTGGGAACGACAGAAATTGAAAGAGGCAAGGTTTTGAACTGTCAGAGTAAAAAACCAATATTCTACAATATGCACAGAAGTTATATAATTGCAAAATACATAAATACTTGTAAAAACACAAGTAAAACTTGTTTTCTATTTCTCAAACAGGGCAGAACACCAATCAGAAAATAGTTTCTTTCACTCTTATCAATTACCCATTTCATAACATATGCCAATTTTATCTTACCCCCCAAATCTTTCACGTGACAGATCTTTTACTAGGCATATCTTAACATTTACTAAGGGCTGGACAGACACTAGTCACAGTAACAGTAACTGGTCTATAGAACATTTAAGAGATTTAATCCCTCCCCAAAAGGAACTAGTGAAGTTATATGAAATCCATGTAACCTGTGATAAAGTCTACTGACAGCATCTCAAACACTGCTGTGTATATATATGTAGTACTGTTTTTCTGCACATCTAGTATACATATATTAATCCTAATTTTAACTCAAATAGGAAATGCTCTTAATATGAAATGTTAAGTGCAAGTATGTTATATGTTTATTCCCACTGACAAATTAGGCTTTACACACACTTCACATAATCAAAATGCTGCTAATATTTATAAAGAAAATGCATAGAAGTTATGTACAATAAATTTTAAACCATGGTTTAAAATTTCTATCATTAAAAACAAGGTTATTTAAATCTTTGGCAGCTGTGCATAGACACAGAAGATAAAATCAGTATTATACCACAGTTAAGACATGAAGAATAGACCAACAAGGTGATAGTGGGAATAACTATTATATGTAGGAACACACTAATACACTGTCTAGTTTTAAAAATATCAGAGCCTAGATTCAATTAAAACAACTCAAAGTCTGGTAACTTTTTAAAAAACATTATTTTAAATAAAATTGTGACCATCTGTTCTACACAAAATTTTAACTACAAGTAGAATATAACTTAATTATATCGGTAAAAAATAGGATAAAGTGATATAAATGCGAATCTTTTCCTGATACCATGTGGTCTACATTACTGATTTTCCTTTTCACTCTTCTATGTTAAATAAAATATTTCTCTTTACATTGTGTAAACTATGGGAGAGCACTTAAAATATGGAACTATTAAAAGTAATCTTGTTATAGGTATTTTGGGGGGACAAAAGAACTATTTCATAAGAAGGGTTAGACTTAAAGTATTTCTTCTAGCAAATATATTTCAGAAAAGAATACCTACTAATAAAATATATCTGCCCAACTAAAAAAAGTCACTGAACAAGATAATCTTTCTTTGGTCATTACTGACAATATCTGATCTAAAATGAGGACATCTTCTAATCAATAACACAAACAAACATAATGCCAGAATGTATGACTGTATATAGTTTCATGTTTTATGGTTATGCTGGGGCATGGTGTTGAATGACACACACCTCAAGAACACAATTCAACAGAGGTTCTCCCTCTTTTGATTGTCTTTACACCATTCACATGGGTAATACCTTCTCATAAGTAACATTTTTTATTCCATGCATTCTCAAATAGGAGCGACCAGATAGATTCCACTTGCTCGAGTGGGGAAAGCATACAGCATGTTAAGAGAACTACAAATATACAGTCCACTGGGATTAGAACACAGGGACCACAAAGGGAATCGAGACCAAAAAGGTAGGTTTGGGCATGCTAGCCTATAGATTTTTTATTGAACTAAGATGATAACGGGACATAACATTATGGGTAACCTTAACATTAATCTGGCAAGTACTGGGGTTGGGGATCTGAGGATGACCAACAGCAATGGTCTAAGAATTGAGGTAATGGAGAGGTAATCTAGTATGCTGGTAGTAAGAAAAAAAGAAACAGATATGAGAGAATCTTAGAGAATCTCTAAGACTTGGTAACTTCGTAAACATACAGGATAAAGAAAGGGTCAAAGATAATTCTGGGGAGATCCA
Source organism: Mustela nivalis (assembly GCF_964662115.1). Classification (NCBI taxonomy): domain Eukaryota; kingdom Metazoa; phylum Chordata; class Mammalia; order Carnivora; family Mustelidae; genus Mustela; species Mustela nivalis. The sequence continues at coordinate 77,751,582 of NC_139022.1, read as the reverse complement.
GGAGAAGAGAAAAGAATGCTAGCATCAAATGGCAGATCAACTCTTCTTCTGGCTATATCAGACTTAAGAAACCAATAGCTCCTAAGAGGTCTAAGATTTTGGTTTAAATTCAGGAAGAAAAGTTGGAGGCATTATAGGGATTTAGAGATGTCTTTATAGAAGTATTTCACATAATATTTTAGCTAAAGCCACAGGAGTGAATGAGTCTCACAATAGGAAAAAATATAGGAAAAAAGACTAAAAATAAATTGATTCACATCAATTAATGTTTTTGATAAAATGTTGTGTATCAAGCACTAACTGGGGGCTACGCTGACACTTGATGTCAGAGGGGTTAAAAAGTGAAGCAATAAAAGGATTAAAAGGTCAAAGAAGTCAGAAGAAAAGGGATGCAAAGAGTTTCAAGTAGTACGGGAATAGTTACATAAGATCAAGAAGAATAATAACCGGCGCCTGGGTGGCTCAGTGGGTTAAAGCCTCTGCCTTCGGCTCAGGTCATGATCCCAGGGTCCTGGGATCGAGCCCCGAATCGGGCTCTCTGCTCGGCAGGGAGCCTGCTTCCTCCTTCTCTCTCTCTGCCTGCCTCTCAGCCTACTTGTAATCTCTGCCTGTCAAATAAATAAATAAAATCTTTAAAAAAAAAAAAAAAAAAGAAGAAGAAGAAGAATAACCAAAAGAAGCTCACTGGATTTGGGGAAATATCATGGCTGACTTTTCAGAGAGCAGCATCTGTAGGAAGTGGTAAGAGTGGAAACCAACTTTAAAGGGACTAAGAAATAACTGGGTTAAGAGATTGTGGACAAAGACTATCTAGAATATTTTTCTAAACTCTCACTCTCACACACTCTCTATTTCTGTGTATTCCCCCTCCCTGCTCCCCACTCCCCAAATGCTGGCAAAGCACTTGAGTGCCATGGTTGGCAGAGGAGGAAATTAATTAATGAAGAAAGAGACTGAAGGTGCAAAGGAGGCAGATGATTATCAACAAGTCCCAAATAAGTGAGGCTTTTTCTTGGCTAGGTGGGATCGCTTACTTAGAGCTACATTCAAAGGAAAAGGAGGATAAACAGAGATTGTGTATTAGAGAGCAGAGAGAGGCAGGAGACGCCCATAGTAGATGGCAGCTCAGTCCTCTGCAGAAAGGAGTCACACCTGGACATGAACTTATAACTTGAGTGGTATAAAAAGAGTCAGAAAACCACAGGAGATATTAAGAGTTGAAAAAGAATTTCAGTTCCTTACTGCACTGGTGTTCTATCACTCTACTACTGGTGGTCTCCCAGGGAATTAACATTCAAGTTAAAAAATGTTAACACTTGCTGTTCTATAGTTACATAGTGCTTTATACTGATCTTTCATATTTGATTTTTATAATAGCACTTGAAAGCAGTAGAATAAGTATTAGCATTTCTACTATATAGATGAGGAAACTGAAGCATAAAGATATTATCTTCCAAAAAGTAGAACACTATACCTATCCCATAGGACACCATAAAATAAACTGTTTTCAAAGCTATATATTCAAAGTACCTCTGAAGCCTCATTTTCATGCTCAATATCCCCAAAACACACTATCCAAGTGAAAGAAAAAGAAGAGAAACAGTGAAAGTATAGATTTAGTTTGGCTGCAGATTTTAAGGCATATGAATTTTCAGCACTAACATACTGACATGCTAAATTAAGGTAAAGCAGGCACCATCTGCCTTCATTACTCATAATCTAGAGCAGAAGCCACAGTACTTGTTCTAAGGAGGACTTCTACAGTTACAGAGTTGCCCATTATTAGAAAACTGGTATACTTATAATTGCACGGTTTAGTCCAAATCACTCAGAAAGGAATAGTAAAAAATAGTTACGGTGGCTCCATGGCAGGGAATATTTCAAGTGATAAATTAAAATGAACAATCCTATCTATTATAGATAAGAAAAGGCATTATAATATGGAGAAAATAAGCCACGAACACAAAACACATGGACATAAAAGTATCAACAATGTGACTAAAATCCAAATTTTTCAAGCTTACCACAATACTTTAAAATTTTATACTGATGTCCTATAGGAAAATATTTTCAATTAAGAGACACCAATCATTGAAAGTGTCTGACAAAGAAACAAACTGAATTGCTAACCTAGGATACTTCTGTGTCTTTTTAATGGGGTTCTCAAATCTCTGCTTCTAATACTAAGTAGGCACTAAAGTCTACAATTTTACAACTTCTGTAAAACTTCGTAAGAATAATGCACTTTAATTTTACCCACTTGACATTCATTGATTTCTTGCTTACTCATTTTCTAAAACACTGATTTCTTATTCTGGATTGTACTTATTGTCAATTTCTAAATCTCTTTTATTTTAAATAAAATCTTAAATTTTAAAATATAAAAGTAGGAAATGAATAATTTGATATAAATTATTTAATGTAAGTAGCAAATGAGAGAACACCAAACTCACTATGTGATAAATTTGTATAGGAGGTCAGAGTAATAAACATAAAAATCACTAAGATTTTATGTGAATTTTGTAAAATAGAAATCTTAGATTATATACATAAACAGATAAAGTTTTAAATATAAATTCCTGTTTAAAATAGGTATCACTATATACAAGAATATTTGCAATAAGGTAAGACAAAAACTAGCCAATTTTTAAATATACTATTCTTTTTTTACAAAAAATATGCTTATTCTATCATAATAAATCTCTGGATGGGGGAAGGCAATTATCTACTTCAATGAATTTACTTTTATCCTTGGCTACTCAGATAACTTTCTAAAGAATTTCAAGTTAATAGAAAATATAAATGAAAAAGATAATAGGTTAAAAAACTGAATTCACTAAAAGGCAAAGTTTGACCACATTTTCAACATATGGGATAAACAGTGTATTTATAAAAAAACTACTGCATTTAAAGTCCAGGACCCATTTAGAGGAAAGGGGTAACAATTAAAGATCAGAAAAATATGCAATAGGTCTCAACTTTATATTAATAACTACATTTTTTCAATTTATACTTTTATTTTTTGCTGCTAGGCAGATAAGTTTCAGTGTTACTAATATGATATCAGAAAGCATTATCATTCTGTTGCATAAGTGATTCTTGCATTTGTTTTTAAATAGATGGCTACTTAATTTTTATTAACTAGTTAAATATCTGTATCCTTTAATTAAACCTTTAAAAATATTCTATTACCCAAACACCTATTTTTATTTTCATTTAAAAAACTTTTTTTCAAACACTTATTTTTAAAAAGCATTATTTGTCTCAATTTGTTATAATGTACATACATTTATATTACTTTGCTCATTATTATCTGTCACTTCCTTTTACTTCCCCTTTTGCAAAAGCCCTTTATTTATTCCAAAAAACTGTCACATGCTAGCTCACAACAAAAAGGGCTGTAACTGATATTGACCTCTGTAATTTCAGTGGCAAAAGATAAGGTTAAAAAGAGTTTCTGGGATGTCAGCTGAGCAACCGACTCTTGGTTTTAGATCCCAACATGATATTGGGGTTGTGGGATCTAGTCCTGTCAGGCTCTGCACTCAGCGCTGACTCTGTTTGGGATTCTTTTCTCTGCCCCTCCCTGCCACGCTCTTGCTCTTTCTCTTTTAATAAATAAATCAATCCTAAAAAAAGTTTCTAATGTCTCTGTAGGATTGAGGTAAACAGGAACCAATTATCTAATAAAACAAAAAAAGGATGAATAAAGATAGTTTTTATTTTAGTTGTCAGTGACAAGGTTGAATTTCTCAATTTCTTGATTTTCAACAAAATACTAATTTTCTTTTTCTTTTTTCTTTTTTTTAAGATTTCATTTATTTATTTGAGAGACAAAGAGAGCATGAGCTAGGGTTGGGGGGAGAGGTAGAGGGAGCACAAGAAGCAGACTCTCCATCAAGTAGGAAGAAACGGGGACACGGGGCTTGATCCCAGGACCCCGGAATCATGACCTGAGCCAAAGGCAGATGCTCAACCAAATGAGCCACTCAGGGAGCCCCAAAACACTGATTTTCAAAAGTACTTATTCTTTTGGATAAAGGCTATGAAAATATTTCCTTTTAGTTACAGCAATGTGCAATCTCTTACCTTAGCAACTTTTCTTGATTCAAACTCACTTTCAGATTCTGATTCAGAACCTGAAGAACTTTCTTCTTCTGAACCAGAATCAGCACTAGAAGAATCTGAAGTTTTAGATTTTTCATTTTCCTTCTCCCCATCTTCAGAATCACTGTAAGTAACAGATTTAAAAATACCAACTTTAAAATCCTTTATATATGGCAAATTAGTGCTATATGTCCAGTTTGTCTATAAATCAGAATCTTTACTAGAAAAATATATTTCACTGAGTACTCAATTATTTTAGTATGTAAAAGACAATAAAAATGGTTTTAAAATTCCAGAATATATTAATAAAAAAAAATAAAGGTAGTATTATCTATACCAGATATATCAGAACCTGTTAAAAATCACTTATACTACCACATCACACATACGTCAAATGCAAAAGGTTATAAAATGATACTAAATGATATAAGCAGAAAATAATTAATAATTACATGTTTGATTTACCAGGAATATATATAAGATGCTAATAGTAACAACTTCAAAGATATGTAAGGCTGATTTTAAAATGCTGTCTCAAAATACTAAATGTTCATTCAAAAATTTAAATATTTATACATCTATTTTTGCTAAAATAGACTTGCACTCTATAGGTTGTTTTGTCCAAGAAAATTATTTACATGTGCTCTGAAATGTGACCTGTAAACATATTAATGAGAAAATGTTAACTAGATCAAAAGATATTTCTTGTAATGCAAAGTCTTACTAACAACATAAAATCAACAAATATAAACTTTTAAAATGACCAAATGATTAAGAAGTCCAAGATGGCAGAGGAGTAGGAGACCTTAGTTTTGTCTGATCCCAGGAATTCAGCTAGATAGCTATTAAATCATTGTGAACACCTGCCAACTTAACCAGAGATCTAAGAAAAGAATAGCTGCAACTTTACAAAAATAGAAAAGCAACACTTTCTATAAGAATGACAAGAGGGAAAAACTCCCTTCAAAAAAGAGAACAAGAGGCAGTAATGACTGCCAGGGACCTAGTCAGTATGGATATAAGATGTCTGAACTAGAGTTCGGAATAATGATTATAAAGATACTAGCTGGGCTTGGAAAAAGCATACAAGAAAGTAGAGAACCGCTTTCTAGAGAAATAAAAGAACTAAAATCTAATCAAGTCAAAATAAAAAAGACTATTAATGAGATGCAATAAAAAATGGAGGCTGAAACTGCTAAAATGAGACAGAAGAGAGAATTAGTGATATAGAAGACAAAATAACGGAGAATAACATTAAGAAGCTATGAAAAAGAGAACTAGTGGACCACCTGGAGATTTCTAGAGATAAGTGATATCACAAAGTGAAGTAATACTAGAATAACTGGGATCACAGAAGAAGAGGAAAGAGAGGGGAAGAAGGTATACCGGAACAAATTATAATAGAGAACTTCCCTAATCTGGGGAAGGAAAGGGGCATTCAAGTCCAGGAGGCAGAGAAGCCCCCTTAAAATCAATAAAAACAGGTTCATACCCTGACATATAATAGTGAAACTTATAAATCTCAGAGAGACAGAGAGAAAATCCTGAAAGCAGCTGGGGACAAGAGGTCTATAACCTAAAAGGCTAGAAACATTAATTGGCAGCAGACCTACCCACAGAGACCTGGCAGGCCGGAAAGGACTGACATTATATATTCAGCTTGCTAATGAGAAAAATATGCAACCAAGAATACTTCATTCAGCCAGGATCTCACTGAAAATAAAGGAAGTGATAAAAATCTTGCCAAACAGAAATGAAAAGAATTTGTGATCACCAAACCAGCCCTACAAGAAATTAAAAGGGATCCTGTAAGCAAAGAAAGAGCCCAAAAGTAACAAAGACCAGAAAGGAACAGAGACAATATACAGTAACAGTCACCTTACGGGCAATACAGTGGCACTAAACTCATATCTTTTCAATAGTTAGCCCAAATGTAAATGGGCTAAATGCCCCAATCAAAAGACACAGGTATCAGGTTGGATTAAAAAAAGCAAGACCAATCGATATGCTGTCTTCAGGAGACTCATTTTAGACCCAAAGACACCTCCAGATTTAAAGTGAGGAGGCAGAAAACCATGTATCATGCTAATGGAAATTAAAAGAAAGCTGGGGTGGAAATCCTTATATCAGACAAATTAGATTTTATTTTATTTTATGTTTTCTTTTAAAATTTTTATTTAATTGACACAGAAGTAGTGACTGAAAGATTTCAAAGTAGGCACCAGGCTTGTGAGTCAGCTGGAGTGAACCTCCATTATGAACAGCACTTCAGTCCTTTTTTCAAAAAATTATCTTTTTTTTTTAAGATTTTTTATTTATTTATTTGACAGAGCGAGATTATAAGTAGGCAGAGAAGCAGGCAGAGAGAGAGAGGAGGAAGCAGGCTCCCTGCCAAGCAGAGAGCCCGATACGGGACTCGATCCCAGGACCCTGAGATCATGACCCGAGCCAAAGGCAGAGGCTCAACCCACTGAGCCACCCAGGCGCCCCCAAAAATAATTTTTATTAACATCTAATGCATTAGGCAAATTAGATTTTAAACTAAAGACTGTAATAAGACATAAGGACACGATATCATAATTAAAGGATCTATCCAACAAGGGGATCTAACTATTGTAAATATGTATGCCCCCAACATGGGAGCAGTCAATTATATACATTGATTTATAACAGACTCAAACACGTCGATAATAATACAATCATAGTAGGGGATTTTAACACCCCACTCACTGCAACGGACAAATCATCTAAGGAGAAGATCAATAAGGAAACAAGGGCTTTGAATAACACACTGGATCATATGGACTTCTCAGATATATTCAGAGCATTCTATCCTAAAGCAAAAGAATACACATTCTTCTTGAGTACACATGGAATGCTCTCCAGAACAGATCACATACTGGGTCACAAATCAGGTCACCACTGGTACCAGAAGACTGGGATCATTCCTTGCATATTTTCAGACAATGCTTTAAAACTGGAACTAACCACAAGAGGAAATTTGGTAAGAATTCAAATACAAGGAAGCTAAAGAGTATCCTGGATACTTTTGGAATGAATAGGTCAATCAGAAAATTAAAGAAGAATTTTAAAAATTCATGGAAACAAATGAAAATGAAAACACACTGTTCAGAACCTTTGGGATGCAGCAAAGGCAGATCTAAGAGGAAGTATATAGCAATACAAGCCTTTCTCAAGAAAAAAGAAAGGTCTCAAAGATACAACCTAGGCTTACAGCTCAAGGAGCTGGAGAAAGAACAGCAAATAAAGCCTAAACCCAATAGGAGAAGAGCATTAATAAAGATTAAATCAGAAATAAATGAAACAGAAACCAAAAGAACAGTAGAACGGATCAACAAAACTAGGAGTTGGTTCTCTGAAAGAATTAATAAGACTGATAAACCCCTGCACAGACTTATCCAAAAGAAAGGAGAAAGGACCCAAATAAATAAAATCATGAATAAGAGGAGAGATCACAACCAACACTGAAGAAATACAAACATTTATAAGAATATATTATGAGCAACTATACGCCAAGAAATTAGGCAATCTGGAAGAAACAGTGCATGCCTAAAGATGTATACACACAATGGAACCAGGAAGAAATAGAACATCTAAAGAGACCCACAACCAGTAAGGAAATCGAAGCAGTAATCAAAAATCTCCTAACAAACAAGAGTTCAGGGCCAGATGGCTTCCCAAAGGAATTCTCCCTAACTCTATGGTAACTAATCTTTGACAAAGTAGGAAAGAATATCCAGTGGAAATAAGACAGTCTCTTCAACAAATGGCATTGGGAAAATTGGACGGCCACATGTAGAAGAATGAAACTAGACCATTTCCATATACCACACACAAAACAAACTCAAAATGGAAGCAGGAATCCATTAAAATCCTGGAGGAGAGCTCAGGCAGGAACCTCTGTGACTTCAGCCACAGCAACTTCTTGCTAGGCATATTTCCAAAGGCAAGGGAAACAAAAGCAAAAATGAACTACTGATTCATCAAGATAGCTTTTGCACAAAACCAGAAGACAACAGACAGAATGGGAAAAGATATTTGCAAATAACATATCAGATAAACGGCTAGTATCCAAAAATCTAAAAAACCTTACAAACTCAACACTCAAAGAACAAATAATCTAATAAAGAAATGGGCTGAAAACATGAAAAGACATTTCTTCAAAGAAGACACACAAATGGCCAATAGACACATGAAAAAATGCTCAACCTCACTAGGCAATAGAGAAATACAAATGAAAATCTCAATGAGATACCACCTCACACTAGTCAGAATGGCTAAAACTAGCAAGTCAGGAAATAACAGTGAGGATGCAGAGAAAGGGGAACCTTCCTACACTGTTGGTGGGAATGCAAGCCACTCTGGAAAAGAATACGGAGAGTCCTCAAAAAGTTGAAAATAGAGTTACTCTATGACCCAGCCACTGCACTACTCGGTATTCACCCCAAAGATACAAATGTAGTGTGTGTATATATATATGTGTGTGTGTATCTGTACATATATATATACACACATACGATATATATATGTACAATGGAATACTACTCAGCCATTAAAAAGATGAAATCTTGTCATTTACAACATCATGGATAGAAGTAGAGGGTATCATATGAAGTGAAATAAGTCAATCAGAGAAAGAAAATTATATGATTTCAGTCATATGTGGAATTTAAGAAACAAAACAGTGGATCAGGAGGAAGAAAGAGAAAAATAAAACAAGATGAAATCAGAGAGGGAGACAAATCATAACAGACTCTTAATCATAGAAAACAAACTGAGGGTTGCTGGAGGGGAGGAGAGATGGGGTATCTGGGTGATGGACATTAAGGAGGGAATGTGATAAAATGAGCACTGGGTATTATGAAGGACTGATGAATCACTGAATTCTACCTCTGAACCTAATAACACACTATATGCTAATTGAATTTAAATTAAAAAAATAAAAATATTGGAAAAAATTAAACCAAGAAAACTGAAAAAAAAAAAAAAAAAGAAAAAGAAAAAAAAACAAATGATCAAACCTAGATGCTGATGCTACTCCTCATCTGTTCACTCACTCACTCATCTAAAAATATTAATTGACCACTCACCATGTGTTGGCAGTATGTTAGTGCTAGGATAACAATGTTTAATAAGATACAGATGATCTGTCTGTCTCCCTTACAGAGTCTACACTGCACTGGGGAATACAGAGAAGATGGCGAAGACAAAAAAAAGTATGGTAAGTAATAAGTAATAAAGCATAATGTCATCAGAGATCATCTAAACAAAGTGAACCAAAATAGGGAATGCTTCCTAGAGGAAGAAACACGTAAGCTGAGAAATAGGAATAACGCAAGGTGTAGAGACAGTCTTGGGTAGGGAGGTAGTTCTCCATGGAGAAAGAATAACATCTGAGTAGCCCAAAGGTCTCTTCTCAAAGAGACATATATTATGGTCTTCTACATTTTCTCAAAACTGAAGGTCTAGTTCTCTTCCCGTGTGTATACTTTAAAAAAAAAAAAAAAACAAAAAAAAAAAACCCTCTGCCAGGAAGTTTTAGAAACATCATACCAATTAACTAATTTAGGTATTTCAACATGTTCTTAGTGGGTGTATTATTCTATAATACTCAGGAAACTTAAGTAACTTGCTCAAGGACACATTGCCTGGAGCGGCAGAACTGGAACTTGAACTCAGTTTGTCTTATTCTAAACACCATGTTTCCCCTACTACAGCATGTAGCTTCCTTCAAATGAAAACTTTGGACTGTAAACTCAAATTTAATCATAGCTAAAACTACTAAGGGTGGTTTTAAAGAAACTTAAAGCTCCTTAGCTTTAAAAAACTACCACTCAGGAGCACCTGGCTGGCTCAGTGGGAAGAGCACGCGACTCTTGATCTCAGGGTTGTACATTCAAGCTTCATGTTGGGTGTAGTGATTACTTAAAAATAGAAGCTTTTAATAAAACTTACCATAAAGCTACACTAGCAAAGTTCAAAAACAATTCTAAGAGACAGGCAGAAAAACATGGTGGGAGAGAGAGGAGAGACAAGGGAAGAATCGATATTTCCTTGAATTGATTTTTGTGGAGGAAATACGATTGCTGTTTATTAAAAATGAAGTCATGGTAACATCTCTGAGCACATGTAATTATATTCAATGCCTAAAAAATATGTGTTTTTTTTCCCTGTAGCAAAAAATAGCAATTTATTATCCCCAATTCAATGGTTAAAACATGTACTTAAAAATGCAATGTTTTCAATGTATTCAAGATCCCCGCTGGTATAATAAACAATTCTTTTAAATTAAAACACAGGCAAAAAGAAAACTCCATTTCTGAAGGAAAAAACACACAATGAAAGTAATATAAATACACGATTAAAAATTTCTAACATATTGACTTTTGCTATTTGGAAAATACTGAGTGCACTGAACAAAATTTTCCCTTCCTGGAAATAAGATACTTCTTATAAACTACATCATCATAGATATTCTGATATTAATCCAGAAGTACAAAATTTCTCTCAAAGGAAAGGATATTACAAACCAAGTAAATCCTTTGCTGCAACAAGTGAATGATTCTGCATACATTTAACTTACAGATTTTAAGATAAAATTTTAAAGGTAAAAGTGTTATTTTGTTATGCAGCACTCAATTTTGATGGGTAATTACTGTTTACCTTACTGCTTAGAGTTTCAGATGTTAATCTAATGAAAAGAATTTACTGGTAACTAGCTTTTTAACTTTGCAATGATGAAAAGCCTGTATTAATTTAACCTACAGATTTCATTTGTTCTGAACAGGAAAAACAATATAAATCACTTTTAAAATCATTAAATCCTGACTTAAATTAATAAAGTCATAATTAGGGCATTATGCTGTGTTTGTTATGGAAGTGGCAGGGCGAGCTGCTTTAATTACTGTCTGTAATAAAAGGAGCAGAGAGCGTACTGCGCCCCAATCAGTGCTGTCAGCCACGACTGAGCTGGGCTGCAAGCTCATCAAGTGAGCGGGCAGCAGGCTCCCAGGGAAAGGGCCATCATGCCTGCAGAGGCCACTCGCTGACAGCAATGGGGAAAACAGACTCATACAATCCAAGGTATTAGCCCCAATTACTCAAAATTTTAATGACATTTTAATACACGATAATGTTGATAATGGGAGATCTTAAAAAGCGCTAACACTTAAATATCTTATGACCGTCTTCCTTCACAGCCCTTGACTCTAATATTTGGATCATAATCTTTTTACTATAACATTATTTAGAAAAATCAATTGTCTTAGTTACATAATGGCAAAGTGTTGAAGGATTTAATTTTAGTCCTCAGCAAAATTGCTACAGAAGGTAATTAAGTGTTTCATACCTACTTCTTGATCACTTAACTCAGCCTTCCAAGGTTATACCAATTTTCAAAATGTAACCCCAAGATTTGTTCAAGTTCAAAATGAAAACTAAGTATAATAAGTAGCAGAATAATGTGAACTACTGTTCTAATTAACTTTACAAGATTCAGTGTCTGGGAAAAAATACACTTCTTTTCTCACTCACTTTATGTATTGAAGGGAAATGGTATCCTGGGGGAAAATGCCACAGAATGTTTTTTGAAGGAAATTCTGACAAAATATTACCTTTTCCCATTGCTTTTGGAGTTCCTCTTGGCTGTTCTTTTGTCTCCTACTTCTGATGCACTTTCACTGTCACTCCTATGCTCACTGGAAGAGTCCTCACTGCTGTCATCACTACTTCCTCCATCCTCGTCTTGTTCTCCACTTGCACTTTCAGATTCACTCTCTGAAAAAATAAAACCAGATGCCCCTTGATCATAGCTATTTAACTAGACATAAGGACCCAAGTAACTGTCAATATTCATCAGAAATGAAACCAGATGTTGAATATTAGTTTACTGGACCTCACTTGTACAACACTCCATCTCCATACTCCTGTCATTCAGTCCCCCCACCTCCGCATTCCTGAAGCAAGTGTGAGTGAATGTGGGGAACACCAAAGGACAGAGAACACACTTAACAGTGAGTAGGGTAGAGCAAAGATGAACCAAGTAAACCAAATTTGAGAGAATCTTGCTTTTCAAATCCTTAAGTATCTAGTTATAGCAGTAACTTCCTTTTTTTAAAGGAATGATGTAAGGATGATGAAATAATTTTTAATTCTTCTGGTAGTGAGAAATTTTATTGAGAGAAAGCAAGAGTTGAATCTTATTAGGTGTAAATTTTGAGATGGGAATGAGCCATTTGAATCATCTAAAATTTTCTCAATTCAAAAGCAAAAAGCAAAATTACTAATTAAAAAGCAATTACTTATTTTAACTAGTGTAGGAGTTTTCCACAGGTCAAAGAGTTCATAAAATTATCCTATGAAGCTATACATTTAAATGTTTTATGTATAACTTAAGGCATACTAGAACTCTTCCCAGAAGTGATACATATAATTCATGTGTATTTTAAATATGAAGCATAATTTTTTACTATATGAAATGATTATAGGTGCAAAGCACTAGCCTAAATAAAAGGACAAACTGTTGCCCTCATCTATTATCTATCTGATGAAGTGCTCTTAGCCAGAAACATCTAACAGGTAAACAGTATCTACTTTATGAGGATTTATTTATGTATCACAAAGTGAAAAGCTAGGATTACCTAGCTGTTGTGAAGATTAAGAATTTGAAACATGTAAAGGTGATGAAGACACAACACTGCCTGCTACATTAGGTAAGGCATTCATAACTGATGTTATGAATGCCTTACCTAATGTAGCAGGCAGGGAAAAATTTACCTTATCCAAATTTTATAAAACTGTTGAGTAGGATATTTTAAATTTGCTATGATATGAAAGTTATACACATGTGTGTATATACACACACGTGTGTGTGTGTATATATATATATACACATATATATATACTCAGATAAGTGACTTATCCCATAAATAAGGAAAAAAAAATTATAGCACCTAAGTTACTCTCTCATGTTAATTATATGGGAATTCAACAAAAGTCTTGGTTCAGCTCACTTTAAGACCTACTACTTAAAACTTTCAAGTTAGTAAAATCCCTCCTCCCAAACTTTTTTTTTTAAGTGAATAAATTTTTATTCAGTATTAATTTTATGTCAAAGTTAGTAAAATCCTTGAGGAAATTTGTTTATCTTCTAGAAGACTTACTGACTGGGAAAATAATCTCATAATTTCTAATGAAAAAGTTACCCTTTTCCTCCAGTAGCTAGAGTGGAACTCCCGCCACATGCTCAGATTAACCCATAAGAAGTCTTACTAGAATATTGCCAATATGTATTTTAAAATGTTAGCCTATGAACAGGCATGAGCTTATGAATAAAGGTGATGTAGACAAATATCCATATGGTATGCTTTTAACTATACAACAGATCTTTCTTAATGATCTACATCATTCCTGAAATCTGTTTTTTAGAATTAACACTCTACACCGAAGTATATTCTCCATTTTCAACTTATCATTTCAGAACGTGATGCATCACAAATAATTTATCAGTTACAGGAAACAAAGATTTTGATAGGAGAAGCTGAGGAAAAAGTGAATGTATTACCTTAGAGTAAGGTAATGCATGAGCAAGTAATAGTGCAGAGCTCTAGTTTCTCCAAGGAAAAAGGTAATAGAAGAAAAAGGTGTCATTTGATCTTGGGTCAGATAGATTTCTTAGGTTAACTGTTAAAAGAGTGTTGGAAAATAACTCCAATATATTTTTCATTATGCAAATTGTTCACAGAATTTTAGTACTAGAGGTCTTTAAAAGCATCTATCTAACTTTACCTCTTCATTTAACAGAGACAGAGAAAGTAAGTACCTTATTCAGTTGGCATAACTAAAATGCAGCACTTCTAAATCCTTCCTATTTAGCATTCTTTTCATTGTATACAGTTGTCCTAATTGTTTCAGCTCTTTGATTCTTTATAATACACAAGTGATTTATTAATTTTAGCTTTAGTCTATACAGGTTCAATTAAAGGTAGAAATATCTCTGTCAAATAAATAAATAAAATCTTTTTAAAAAGAGGGGAGGCAGGCGCCTGGGTGGCTCAGTGGGTTAAAGCCTCTGCCTTCAGCTCAGGTCATGATCTCAGGGTCCTGGAATCTAGCCCCACATCGAACTCTCTGCTCAGTGGGGAGCCTGCTTTCCTCCTCTCTCTCTGCCTGCCTCTCTGCCTGCTTGTAATCTCTGTCTGTCATATAAATAAATAAAATCTTTTTAAAAAATAAAAATAAAAAATAAAGGTAGAAATAAAAGTATAAAATGGATAAAGATCAGATTGCTCAATCGTTAAAATAAATGTTACATTTTTACAGAACAGAGTTGCTTTTAAAGTCCCCACTAAAGGCTTATCAAATATAAAATCATGTTTTTCAATATGCTATGAATATTATGGGCAGGGTGGGTTAGAATTCAGAAAAGCATGAGTTTCTGTTTCAACTCTTAACTTTCCTAGCTAGGTGTTCAAGAGGCAAAGTCAAACGAGAAATGATTAGAAATTACTTTGAAAACTATACAATGATATGTAAATGAAAGGCATTATCATAATAGTATAAACCCACTTGGTGAATATTATATAGTAGGCCTTATTGTTTTGTTAGAAGTATAGCATATAAACTGCAGTGAGCAAAGATTTTTCAATGAATTAAAAACCCCACCACTGTCACTGCTACTATCAGAAGAGTCCTCTTCCTCCTCAGATTCAGAATAAAATTTCTTAGCAGCATTGTCTTTCTTTGTTTTTCCAGCTGGAGTCCATTCTTTTGCCTGTTTAAAAAAAAAAGGAAACTGTAAATTCAAATGAATTCTCATTAAGGGGTTCAGTCTTCTGGCAAACAATCATTCAAAATACAATGTGAATCCAAAAGAAAGTTGCAGGTCTCAAAAAGAGAAGGCAACTATTAGAAGACCTGGCATTAAGGCTGATTCCCCTTTACTCCTAGGTAGAAGTAGTCAAATTTCACTTAGACCACATTCTGTTAAATCAACACTCTTATTTTATATATAGTTTTAAACACTTTTGAAATTGCTGGTCCGCAGGAGATTTGAACTAAATATGCTGTAGAGGAGGTGAAGGCAGTTAGAGGCAGACACAGTAACAGCAACAAGAAATTCAAGATCATAGCTAAATACTGAGGTTAAAAAAGAAAACAAAAAACAAAACAAACAAAAAACAACCCTGAATAAAGTGCCGGCAATCAACTCTAACCATCTCAAGGATCCAAACCCTTGGGGTAAGCTTTAACTTCTCTCTTTCCTTCATATTCTAAACATCTAATCCCCCCAAAAAAGGTTTAGCCATATCGATCCTTTACCATCAGTCAGGGTCATCTCATTCAGAATTCTGCAACTGCTTATTTTGCTTCTATTCATAACCCCATGCCCCAACTCCAAGTTTGCTCCACATAGCAGCTAAAATGACTGAATTAAAACTGAAGTCTGATCAAGGCTCTCTTGGGTTTGAAAGCTTGCCACAGCTCCCCATTTCACTCAGAAAAAGCCAGTCCTTAGAATAATCTACTCACCCTACCGAACCAGACCTTCCCTGCCTTTCAGACCTCTTGCTGCTGCTCTCCCTCTGGCCCACTCTGCACAAGTGCCTCCTAACTGTTCCTTTACACACTTCAGGCATGCTCCCCTGCAGGCCCTTTCCCCACCTGACTGCCCTTCCAAGCCTCTCTCCCAGGTAACTACATGGCTCACTCCCTCACTTCATTCAAGTCCTGCACAAAAGTCACCTCAGAGAGACTCTATTTAAAATTCCAACCTCACATACCTGGCACTTATAATCTTACTTTGCTCTATTCTTCTTCTTCTTTTTTTTTGGTCATCACACACTTATACTTCCAACATACTATACAATTTACATATTTATTTTTATTGCCAGTCTATCCCTGCTACAACATCAGCTTCCACACAGCGGGGATATTTGAATACTTTGTACACAGATATATCTCAAAAGTGTCTGGCACAAAAATGATTAGTTGTGTGAATAGCTCCTTAAAGACTCTAATATACTGCATTAAAGTAAAATACATTATTTTCATAATTGTGACTTTAATTAACCCAGAAAAAATTAAATCATCTTACATATACTCTCTGTTAAAGGGTAGGGCAGCCTGTATTTTTTAAGAGGTCAAAATGGTTAAGACTCATTTATTTATCAAACTTTCAATTGAGTTTCTACTATGTGCCTGTCTGTAAGACTATATGACAGAGGTTTAAGAATGGTTCTCAACAGTGGACACACATTAGAATCATCTGAGAATATTTCTTAAAATGTTAATACAAAGAAAAAATATACTAAAAAGCTGATACCTGAGATTTACCTCCTAAGATTCTGATTTAAATGGTTTGCTGCAAGTCTCACACAGGTTTCCATGTGATTATAATATGCAGCTAGGATTGTAAACCCTGATCTAGAGGGCCTTCAGGCTTAAAGTATGTTGCTTAAAAAGATAAGCTTCAATAACTTGGAAATTACTAAATGGACAATAATAGAAAAATGAGTAAAAATTCCTTGAATATATTTGAATAAGATACATAAGGTCAGGAGTACTATTTTCTTTTTATGTAAAATGCTCTGTCTTCCAAATATGAATAAAGTACTGTTCTATAAACAAAGTTCTCCTATATTTGGTAAACACAGCAGTTCATATTTTTTCTTAAATCCTTACACATATTTTTCTGAAGCATGGTAAAAAGTGTGCCAGATCAATGTTTGGGGGGGGTGGGGAATTACTTAATTAGATGGCTTTCAGGATAAGACCAAATCAACAAATAAGGAAAATTAACGCTTCCATGCCCAAAGGAGCAAATTATCTTGATATGACTGAGTTTTAGGTTTTAAACAATAAAAACAATTTTAACTTTTTTAATGGTCCTTTATGATTATGATAGTTCTATCATTTCTAAGCAAAAGAAATAACAGAGGAAGAGAACAGTGAAGGACTAATTTGAAAGGTCCTTGGAGGAATAAAATATCAAAAGTAGATGTGTTTTATAAAGCAAAATACATTTCATGTACAAAAAGACAGTCTTCCTCTAAGAGGGCAGGATTTTCTAGAACTAGGCAAAAAAAAATTCTAAAGGACTTTCAAAACTTACTGGTATAATATAAATATATGTTACATCCAATATCCTGGAAATGGTAGTGTGCAATCCTAAGTGACTTCTACTGTCAATCTAACCAGGTTCCCTATCAGATAACCTAAACCTAGGCATTTTCCTTAACTAAGGTTATATTTCATAATAATGAGATGCGACCCTGGTAAGATCACTTTATGGTAAAACTAGGATAACACAGTGTATTACGTGCATGAAATATATTGATGTGATTTTGTAGGATGGGTGGAAGAGTTAAAGGCAGGAAAGACTATAAGGAACACTACTTTCTGCACTACTGCAGCTGCATTTGATATTAAAACGATGTATTTTTTAAAACTAATTATATCTCTTACAGTATAATTTTAAGCCAAAATATCTAGAGACCAGTAGATTAAAAATGTTTTTGTATAGTATCAATGGATAGTGACAGTTTTCTTTAACCCATTCCATTAGTTTTAATTATTCTCCATAATAAGTCACCAATTATTAATTTTTAGAATGCAGTCAGCAAAATGAAAAAGAAATCAATTTGTCTCTGTTGAACTGGATAGGTGAAATGAACATAAGAAAATAGGTTATTTAAGTATTGTCCCTATAAGGTAGTTATGCTTAGAAGAGCACAAGACAATGGAAGAAGCCAGTCAACCAACCAATCCATCAGCCAATACAAGGATACTGCTGAAACCAAATTAAATTGCATAGCATTGCTATCAATTTCTGGGAAGATAAACTATATTTATTTTTATTTTGGCAGAATGGGGCAGCAAGGAGGAAGGATAGGGGAGAAGTGGGGAGAGGATAAAAGGATGTTTGTATGTGTGCCAAAATACTATATACCCAATAGTGGAAAAGGAAAAGACCATAAAAACGATGAGCAGGCATAGTAAGAAATTAGGAGAGAGATTAAATCTATGGAAAGAATCATATCAAAGAACATTTCTTTATATGCTAGCATCCAAAACAAAGTTGCACAAATAAGCCAATCTTTGAATGAAGAGTACTTAAGGGTATGTAGGTCTGAGTGAAAATCAACAAATGTAGTGTCAAGGAAGAATGGATATACAATTAGTTTTATTAAATTTTACATTTCTTTAAATCACCTCTAAATAGAATTTGTCACAACATAAAAATGACAGTGCTAAGTACTAAGAATAGCACACATCTGCAAACAAGCCCAAGCTTCCTCTCCTCATGTTATATAATAAAATTCAGTTAACAGCACAAACAAGGGACTCTGAATTGGGTTGGAATCCCAGTTCATCACTTACTAACTAGCTTACTAACTAACTTGTCCAAAGAGGTTGGACAACTTAAGTTCTCTGAACCCTGTTGCCTCATCTGTAAAATGGGAATAAAATAACCATCATTTATAATTACTATGAGGTTTAAGGAAGATAATGTATGTAAAGCATTATCAAAGTACACTACTACCAGGGTTTGCTAAATGGAGGCAATAAGAGTTATTATTGTTCCTGGCCATGCTTCAAAGCCAGGATAAATTTGAATAGTTAAGAGAAACACATTTCTCAAAGGTCCAAATTACATGGCTGGGCCCATTATAGAAACTTCTATTTTAAGTAATAAAGATTTTCTTCCATTTTATACAGAAAATTTAATTGGCAAGGAGGTTAACTGACTTTCCCAGAGGAATTAGTGGTTCAATACATTTTTTCTATTAGAAAATCACCCAAAATGTAATACCTAGTTGTTCTTTTTTATTAATTCTACTTTAAAAAGTTTTGGATATATTCACATAGTCAATTGCTAAAGACAATAAAAAGACCCTTCCCTTTACTTTTCTTGTTCATAGAAGAGAGAAAAATATTAGAAAATAACATTAATTCTTTTATTTTGGTAGCCAGCAATTTTTTTTTAAGGTCTAGGAAAAGAATATTTATTTAGAGAGTTTTTTTTTTAATGTGAAAGCAACATATTATTCATTTTAGTTATGACCTTGTTTAAGAACATTTTTGTACACAATGCAACCTATTTATGTTTAGACTTCACTTAAAAGATTTTCATCAGAAAATTCAGAAGAACACTTTGTATAGTTTTTCTGGAAGAGAACACCAAAAATCATTTAGAAAAATATTGGCAAAAAGCTTACGAATCTCTAAACAAACTAGAAAAAGCACAATCCAATGACACTAAATACCTTAGAAATTGAACCTACACGGCTAAAAATGCAATACCAAAAATGTGGGTGGCACTGATGAGGAGAATTCGATTCTCTATTTCCTCGAAAAAAGCAACAGAACATGTACAATGACACAGGAATACTACAATATTCAGTTCCCATAACAGCAAGATATATCTAACACATTACATTTAGAAATACCAGAACAATTTTCAATTTCAACCCCCCAAAAAAGCTTTTATATAAAACAATAGTTATTCTAGAATCTCCCACTGCTTGACAAAATTAATTTCAGAAAGGTCAACTTACCAACTCTATTATTTCTACGTTTCGAACTGATGGGTCCGGCGCCACCTCTGGCCAATTAGATAATTCCAGGTACCCGTTAGCTTTAGTGTTGAGAGTATGAGATAAAGTGCCTAGCTGGAAATGATCCCTATCTATTAAAATAGAGGAAAATATAAAATAAACAATATGAGCTGTATCTAACAGAGAACAATCCTAATCAGAGCTCAAGGTAATTGGCATATTACCTCAAATGTCAAGGAATAAATATAAACTAGGAAGCTCTTCATAGGTCAAAAAACTGATTTCAGTCCATAGATTACAATAATCTCTCCCATAATGGTCAATAAAAAAGCTAATCAGTCAGTGTGTTTAGAGGTGTTGCTCTGAAATGTAGCTTCTCTAAAAATTACTTTACTGTGAATATTAAGAATGACAGCACAGTTAAACAATCCATATACATGTCTTAGCACAAACACATCCAGAATTTTAATAGTTTTTCTACAAAACTGAACTGCTTTTTATCACCAGCAATTAAATAAGAAACAATATGAAAACCAGGGTATATAACTGCTTGATTCTAATTTTAATGGCTACTTGTTAAACTGATAAAATAATTACTCTTTCTAAAAAGCTGGGAAAAATAAGTCAACTTCCATCTTTGAAAAACAAATATATACATAAAGGGATATTTTTATGAAATAATCCTTCCTAGAAAAGTTTTGTTAGTATACAAAGAATATTTAATTAGTAACAACTCACCATTAAGGTAAAAATTAGATTCCTTATTAAATAAAGCTATTTAAAATAGAAATGAAGTCAATGTCTAGTAGAACAACACAGCTTTAATCTATTATTCAGCTAAACTGCTTAGTAAGAATAAAATCAAAAGAATGAAATTATTTAGGTAAATAAAGCATGCAAAGATATAAACCTTAATATAAAGGTTGTTCTAGAGAAAACATGGAGTAAAAAGCTATATAGGTTAATCACTTACATTTTTTAACAGATAAATTTTAAATGTATTAGAAATGGGGCATATTGTCATAATTTTTTAGGTAATACATTTTGCAGTTATATTCTGATAATACCTTTAAAAGGAGATTCAAGTAGTGGTGCAGGTTTTTGTGCTAGGAATATTTTTTTGGCATATTTACTCAGAGCTCCACTCTTCTCATTCGGAACAATAAGCTGCCTAATAAATCTTGTACGGTCTCTGATGTCGTAGTTTTGATCATACTTGCCGAGATTTAATATGTACTGGGTAAGCAATTTTGTCTGTTGGAAAAAAACAGAACAAGATGAGAATACAGTTATTTATGATTATTGATAACTCTGGATAAACATATTTAAAGAGGTAATAAAAATGAATGGTTATGTCAAACAAATGTTGTTCCGTAGGGAATATGCATTTCTAACGCTGCAAATGGAATTTTGAAGCCAAAGCACATGTCCTCTTCAGTATTGGGGAGGTGAATGCTGAGTACTGAGAAGCAGCCATGTGCTAGATTATTAAACTGCTGAAGTGGAAAGAAAGGCATCATTAAAAAAATAATCATATATGGCAAACCCGCTGAAGGGTCTACGTGAGAATAATGAATGTGGAAATACAACTAAAAACATGGCACTCAAAACTTAATCGGAAAAATATGCAGGACATCAAAACATCAGAGAGTATTAGGGGGCTGGCAAACTGCTTCTCCTGAGGTGTGTTTTATGAAGAGATACTGTCCCTGGCATAAGCAGTGTCTGCACTCTGACTGCACTCAGTTACTTTACCCTGAATTATGACCCATTAAAGCAGACACATGAATCACTGAACTGGATTACTGCAAATTATTTGCAGTGCATTTAGCTGTTACTTTTTCATAAAAGCAAGCTGCTGATGCCCTCTAAAAACTAGGATAAAAGACTCCTTTCATTTTTTTCCCCATGCTGCTTATAGCCTCTAGTAATATTGGTCATTTATTTATTTATGTAAGGCAGCAACTTATTATAGTAGCTTTTACACTGTAATAAGATTTCCAAAGTCAATTTCTGAATGTACTACATTAACATACATTGAGATAATTTTAATAGTAATTAAACCAAAATCGAAATGTTATCAAAATAGGTTTGTATTTTAAGCTCCAGTTATTTTATTGAAAAAGCATAGTTTTAATTCAGATTACATAAATACAATTGTAGCTATAAATTAAATAGGATTCATAATACATGGAAAAAAGAAACATCTACATTAGAACATTTTGTAGATGTTAGAAATGCATGCAAAACAAATCAATCAAGTCAGGCAGAGCTAAAGACAATTCTAGAACAATAAGTCAAAGTACACAAATGGTGTGGTAAACTTTTACAGTTATAATTGGTTAAGATAATTGATTTGGATAGAAAGCAACCTTCTTGCAGTAATAATATATTTTAAAAGCATTAACCTAGTTCTAATAAAGCAGAACTATAAAAAATAAAAGGGAAAAATGTTAATAGAGCTATTCTGAATTTGGTTACCAGTAATTGCTATTCGCTAATTACTAGACCGTGTTGGTTCAACTATAGATAAGAAAAATTCTATGATTCATTTTTAAAAACAATTACCAAAATATTCACCAAATGAGGAATGCAGCTCAAAACAAAGTGACGTGTCCTGGACTAGGTTATTAGCTTTCTGAGAAAGGCTAGGAAACATACTAACCATCAGTTTTCTCAAATGCACTGTGAGAATTTATAACCAGTGTAACTCTGAAGTCCATCTGAGTGTGGCGATTTAGAAGGTGCAATTAAAATAAATCAGAGAAAAAAAATAAGTCTGTTCATTACAATGATTTCCTAAAAACTTTTATTCCAATATAGTTAACATACAGTGTCATTTAGTTTTAGGTGTACAATACAGTGACTGAATGATTTTTTTCCTTTTTGTGCAAGTGGAGTGATGTATTTTGCTTCTATATCTGGTCCCCAAAATTAATTTTTAGGAAATTAAACTACTTCAATATATTAACAGACACTATCAAGAGTTAGGCAATTTTCAGGATTAAAGTTTTATAATTTTTACAGTATGCCTTTATGGACTGCAAAACTTGTTTGATTATATTGGTGGCCTTATAAAAACAGTTCCATTAAACATCCATTTTCAAAATGAAAGTTCTTTCTAAAAGATAAAAACCTATCTATATATAATGATGCATTAAAAACAATAATTATTCACCATATATTTATATACTTCAATCAGTTTCTTTGGAGTACCTAATACTAATTACTAATGACTAATACTAAGTCATTGATACTTCTCTTAAGAACATATTTCTACATGGTCTTATCGTGAACTATTTTTAAAAAATAAGACTGCCCACAATCCTTCTGAATTTTATGATCAATAATTATGAAATTGTTGACATCTTCAACTTACTCTTTTCTATAGACCGTAATATTTTTAATGAAGAAAACACCCTCTTTACAGTATTAAACAATCTGGTCAGCAAAAAGAAAATTCTGTAGATAGAAGCATATTCTCATCATGCTTTCTTTCATGCTGACATCTGTAAAAATATCAAGCCCATATACTTAACTTTTACCACTCCAATTATTTTGATAATTATTTCTATGAGACAAAACTTTTAAGTCTCTATTTACACTTTTTAAAATATTTCACCAAATTTAGAAAATGCAAAAATTACCTTCTCAATATCATTTCACTCTAATACAAAGTAAAAGCTCCATCAAAAAAAGTCTTTATGTTAGTTGAGATACTGCAAATGACAGAACTTCTAAAGTAAATCTTGAGGTCTTAACATTTAACTTGAAGGGAAAAATTTCAATAACTCCCTGCTTAAAAGATTTGTTTTCAAGAATTGCCATTTGCTAAAATTTTCAGAAGTTGAAGGTTTCTGGCATTCAGTTGGTAAATGCTTTAAAGATTTCCAATTGATTCTGAATCAAAACCTAACAAATAGATGTTTTGCTTACTCCCATCCCCTCCCTTGTTTTTAAAAACGAAAGCCAACATAGGATGGTTAGGTTAATTTACAAAGCAGTTTTTCGGATCCATTTGGTAATATACAGCAAAAAAACTGTGTGCAAGAGTGCATACTGTTATACATAAGTATGTGTTCTCAGTATTAGCTTCATGACAAGAATTCTATAGTCCAATTAAACTATATATATCAAACATCAGTATATTTGAACATTATAATTTTATTTCAATAGACAGAACAAACAGAAATGGTTTATGTGCACCACAACCAATTCTCAAAATGCTTCTCTTCCATAGTTTTCTTAATTTATTAAGAAACTGATTTTACCATGACAACATTTTTAGCAAAACCAAGTAATTTTATCTTCCATGTTGACCTCTTAAATTTACAAGAGCATTTACAACACTTTTGAACAGAATAAACTTCCAAAAGCTTTGCTTTGATTCCATTTATAGCACTGACAGAGCAAACATACAAAAGCTTTGAGTGAAAAAAGTCAACCTATTATTGGAATTAATTAATTCTCTATTTTAAAACTAGCATTGTTTAGGTCCTTTTTCTGCTAATGGAGCAAATACAGAAAGAGTTACTGCTTCATTTTTCATATGTGCAAACGAGAACTTGGAATATAAAATGAAGAAAATCAATTTTTAAAAAGTTACTTAAATGAGATCCTGTATCACAGAGAGCTATGTAAACATCTTCTGTGCCTGTAAATATTTGTGATCTTGAGACACAACCTTCTTAAAATAACTCTTCGGCTTTTTGAATAGATGCTGATGCTTTTTTAAGCAGATATATTTTATCTTTTGGTGGTTGTGTGGTCAGTGATACCACTGCAACTCTCAGAATGGATGGTAAATACTGATAAACATTTTGTGCATATTAAATACCAAGAAAGAAATTTTTAGTTAAGTATACACTTCCATTTTTAAGAACTGATTGCTGCTGGAATTTATAACAAAATAAAGGAAGAACTACCAAATAATAATATAAATAGGCTTTAGATTTACACTGCATGATAAATGACAAAAGAAATGAAGTGAGTGTTCTGACCACTCACCAGTGATCTATGGCAGGACTATCTCCTGCACATATTTCATCTATAACCAGCCCTAACCTTCCCACATCTTACTTAGACTCCATCCACTGACAACTTGGGAGTTTCAAGCTTTGCACAGGCCATAGCGTAACCTGCTGGTACAGGTTGCCAGCAGATGAAACACTTCAACATTCATCTCACCACCACTGAAAAAAGGAAGGATTTAGCTTTTTCCTATTTGCCCTGTTAGGGCACAATCAGCACACATTCTGCATGCCGCTCTAAAAGAGAAATTACTTATGTAATATCCCAAAAAGGTTGGAAAAAGAAAGTCTTTCTGATTTAAATGTCTTACATATTAAAATGAAATCGCTTGTTTGTTGCACCTGTGTTTCCATGTCATTAGACAAAACCACAGCAGAGGTTAAAAGTACAATACAGAAGTCTACAAACTTTCTCTGTCCTATTTTAACACAACAATTAATAATAAAAATGAAGAATTTGGAGCAAATCCTAAACTGGATAGGACACACAGACAACAAACCTATATTAAATCTGTCCTGGATAACAGTGGCAAAGAAAGTAAATAATGGTTAAATAAATAATCATGAGCATTTTAAGATAACCAAAGACTGAATCCAAAACCAGATGGGACATTAAATTATTCTTTTAAATAGGTTTTACTTACAAAATTATGAAACAAAACAATAATACAATGCACCTCAATAACAGAAACATTAATAACTTGTTAAATTTTGATTATACATTATTTTTTTCTGCTTAGATTAAAGGGATTGTGACTGGTATCAACTAACAGCTAATGCTATCTGACACTACACCAATTACATTCCTTTCAGACTGACTCTAAGTTAGTGGGACATAGGAAAACGACTTTTGGGGAAAGCTACATAAAAATTTTAAAAATCATGACTTGAAAAAACTTCTTAAAATATGAGCATTATATTTTTAACTAAACACTCTAACAAGTAATAAACTGATAAATATTCGCTCAAATAGCTTTCTTCAAATGTTTATTAAGTCAGCACAAAATAATAAAAAAGGTATCTCAAAATATAGTCCTAAAATCAGCTGAGATATACTCTTTAAGGAAAATAAAAAAGGACACAGAATTTAGCCATTTAGCAGAGTGAAGACTAATATTAGTTCCATACAGCTGTTATTTTGATAAAGATATTGGCAAATGGTTTGATAAATGAAAGAAAGCTACATAGAATTCTTAACCTATACCAGAGGGAAATCTAAGCAGTACCAGTGTTCCACGTAGTCAATTTCATCATTTTACCACCAACCAGGATGAAATTTCCCGAACTTAAAAGTATCCATATTTTTGTCAACTTGAAAAGTTTTCTGTAAGTTCTTTCCTTATATGCTATATTTGCTTGAGTTTTTTAATGCCAAGAAAATAAATCCCAAAAAAGGGTAGCAATGTTACTACACAGAGCTTGAGCCCCTTTTGCTGTCATGTTAAATCATGTTGGGGGCAAAGACCAATTTCTCCAAAGACTTGAAATCACAGGGCAAGAGATAATTTGTGTCATTATTTTTTTTTGTTAAGATTTTATTTATTTACCTATTTAGAATGCAAACTGGGGGGAGAGGCAAATGGAGAGGGGGAAAGAATCTCAAGCAGATTTCAAGCTGAGTGCAGAGCCCAAAGTGGGGTTCAATTCCAGGACCCTGAGATCATGACCTGAGCCAAAACCAAGAGATGGATGCTCAACTGAATGAGGCACTCAGACACCCCAAGAGGGAACTTGTTTATAACTTCAGGAAGGATCCCCAAAATATAATTATGATTTATGAAATTTCTTACTAAGAATCTTACGAAAGAGTCCAAAAAGCAATACAAAGAAAATGTAAGTATTAAAGATACTCAATGATTCACTCTCTTTTCTAATGGCAGAAAAGCAGAAACCTGTCTCACAGAAAATGAGACAGTTACTTAAATGAATTATATTTATATATGTCAATATTTTAAAAACATGGTATTACGTGAAAAAAAGTAGGTAACAAGAGTATGCAAGCAAAATTTCAAAACCCACAAACCAGTAACATAGTACACAGATATATACTCGTGTAATGAACATGTAAAACAACACAAGACCGAAGGACACCACCAATATGATAGCAGCTACCAATGGGGAGGAAAATACGGTATGAACAGGAACTTGAGGATTTACTTTTACTTATTAAACTTCCTTAAAAAAACAATAATTATGGTGAAAACACGGACTTAATCTTAGTGGTAGATACATATGTATTAATACTATTTTGCACTTTTCTATAGGTATGCATTATTCTACAAAGAAAAAGAAAAACATGAGTCAAACAGAACAGTTATATTACTTATCACTACATTTAAAAGATTACAGGAAGTTTGAAAGCAAATGCACCCATTATTCACTAATTTTTAACTGCTATTAACCAGTTTAATCAACCCCCAGTTTTCTCTCTCAGACCTCAGTAGACTATTTTAAAGAAGTCATGCTCAACCTTTACACTATGTCTTAAGAGCTACAGAGTTTCAGCAACTTCAGCTTATTTCAAAGTCCTTCAGGTTCTCCACCTGTATAACAGTGAAATTATTCTCCTTGTACGAGTATTCTAATAGCATTTTCTACTCTTGATAATCATATCTAACAATTTTTCCTTCATAGTAAGAGAAATTTTCACCACCCTTTTCTCAGTGGGGTAAACCCAAATGGAGTGTTTTTACTCATGAGAATAGATATTCCAATAAGGGGATTAATTCCCTTACTATAAACGATAATATTCTCTAAGAATAATCCAGCAGCTGGTTAGCAGTAAAAACTAGGAATACAAAAAAGCATAATAACTAACATGGACCAAGCACTAATATGATCCAGGAAATCCTAATGCTTTACCTGGACTGCGTCCTTTAATCTTTTTAATAAATTTGTGAGGTAGAGACAGTAGTTATGCTGTTAATTATTCTGAAAATGTACATTTGTTCCAATTCAGTTGTATAACATCAATTTTGTGTTTACCTGGGCATGATTTTGTCTGCAAGAAATACTAGGTGAAGCTAGAGAATGGCTACCAGCTGAACTGGGCTTTCTAGGAATGACAAAACATACTAACCTCAAACATCTACCTCACAGAAGAAGAGAATTAGTGATATAGAAGACCAAATGATGAAAAATAAAGAAGCTGGGAAAAAGAGAGATAAACTACTACTAGATCATGAAGGGAGAATTCGAGAGAGAAGTGATACAATAAGACGAAACAATATTAGAATAATTGGGATCCCTGAAGAAGAAAGAGAGAGAGGGGAAGAAGGTATACTGGACTAAGTTATAGAGTAGAACTTCCCTAATTTGGGGAAGGAAACAGGCATCAAAATCCAGGAGGCACAGAGAACCCCCCTCAAAACCAATAAAAATAGGTCCACACCCTGTCATCTAATATTAAAACTTACTAGTCTTAATGACAAAGAGAAAATCCTGAAAGTAGATCAGAAGTCTGTAACATACAATGGTAGAAATATTAGATTGGCAGCAGACTTATCCATAGAGACCTGGCAGGCCAGAAAGGACTGGCAATGATATAATCAGAGCACTAAATGAGAAAAGTACGGAGCCAAGAATACTATATCCAACTAGGCTGACACTGAAAACAGAAGGAGCGATTAAAAAACAAACAAACAAACAAAAAAAACCTTCCAGGACAAACAGCAACTAAAAGAATTTACAAACACCAAACCAGCCCTAGAGGAAATATTGAAAGGGGTCCTCTTAGCAAAGAGAGAGCCCAGAAGTAACATAGACCAGAAAGGAACAGAGTTAATATACAGTAACAGTCACTTTACAAGCAATACAATAGCACTAAATTCATATTTTTCAGTAATTACCCTGAATGTGAATGGGCTAACTGCCCCAATCTAAAGACACAGGATATCAGACTAGATAAAAAAACAAGGCCCATCAAAATGTTATCTGCAAGAGACTCATTTTAGACCCAAAGACACCTCCAGATTTAAAGTGAGCAGATGGAAAAACATTTACCATGCTAATGGACATCAAAAGAAAGCTAGGATGGAATTCCTTATATCAGAAAAACTAGATTTTCAACCAAAGACTATATAATAAGAGATGAGGAGGGACACTATATCATAGTTGGGTCTGTCCAACAAGAAGATCTAACAATTTTAAATATCTATGCCTCGGGCGCCTGGGTGGCTCAGTGGATTAAGCCACTGCCTTTGGCTCGGGTCATAATCTCAGGGTCCTGGGATCGAGTCCCGCATCAGGCTCTCTGCTCAGCAGGGAGCCTGCTTCCTCCTCTCTCTCTCTGCCTGCCTCTCTGCCTACTTGTAATCTCTCTCTGTCAAATAAATAAATAAAATCTTTAAAAAAAATAATAAATAAATAAATAAATATCTATGCCTCTAACATGGGAGCAACCAATTACATAAACCAATTAATAACAAAATCAAAGAAACACAACAATAATACAATAATACTAGAAGACTTTAACACCCCCCATCACAAAATGGATAGATCAACTAAGCAAAAGATCAACAAGGGAATGAAGGCATTAAATGACACACTGGATGAGAAGGATGTCACTGATATATTCAGAACACTCCATCCAAAAGCAACAGAATACACATTCTTCTCTAGTGCAGATGGAACATTCTCCAGAATAGATCACATCCTGGGTCACAAATTAGGTCTCAACAGGTACCAAAAGATCAGGATCATTCCCTGCATATTTTCAGAACACAATGCTTTGAAACTAGAACTCAATCACAAGAAGAAAGTTGGAAAGAACTGAAATACATGGACGCTAAAGAGCATCCTGGGTCAACCAGAAAATTAAAGAAGAATTAAAATATTCATGGAAAAAAATGAAAGGAAGACACAAGTTCAAAATCTTTGTGATACAACCTAAACTTAAAGGAGCCAGACAAAGAACAGCAAATAAAGCCTAACCCCAGCAAGAGAAGAGAATAAGGACTAGAGCAGAAGAGAATAAGGACTAGAGCAGAAAACAATGAAAAAGAAACCAAAAAACAGTAGAACAGATCAACAAAACTAGGAGCTGGTTCTTTCAAAGAATTAATAATTTATCCAGGACAGATTTATCAAAAAAAAAAAAAAAAAAAAGAGAGAGAGAGAGAGAGAGAGAAAGGACCCAAATAAATAAAATCACAGAGGAAAGAGGAGCGATCACAACCAACACCAAAGAAATGCAAACAATTACAAGAACATATTATAATCAACTATATGTCAACAAATTAGGCAACCCGGAAGAAATGGATGCATTCCTAGAGATGTATACACTACCACAAATGAACTAGGAAGAAATAGAACACCTGAACAGATCCATAACCAGTAAGGAAATTGAAGCAGTCATCAAAAGCCTCCCAACAAAAAAGAGCCCAGGACCAGATGGCTTCCCAGGGGAATTCTACCAAACATTTAAAAAAGAATTAACACCTATTCTCCTGAAACTGTTCCCAAAAAATGGAAATGGAAAGAAAACTTCCAAACTTATTTTATGAGGGCAGCATGACTTTGATCCCAAAATCAGACAAAGGCCCCCATCAAAAAGGAGAATGACAGACAAATATCCCTGATGAATATGGATACCAAAACTCTCAAGTGTCAGGATATAAAATAAATGCACAGAAATCAGTTGCAATTCTACACACCAATAAAAAGACAGGAGGAGAAATTAAGGGGTAGATCCCATTTACAACTGCACCCCAAAACATAAGATACCCAGGAGTAAAATCTAACCAATGGGGCAAAGAATCTGGACTCAGAAAACTCTAGAATACCCATGAAAGAAATTGAAGAAGACGCAAAGAGATGGAAAAACACTCCATTCTCATGGATTAGAAGAACAAATATTGTGAAAATGTCTATGCTACCTAGAACAACCTACGCATTTAATGCAATTTCTATCAAAAAACCAACTTTTTTCACAGAGCTATAACAAATAATACCCAAATTTGTATGGAACCAGGGAAGACCCTGAATAAACAGAAGAGTGTTGAAAAAGAAGAGCAAAGGTTGCAGCATCACAATTCCAGATTTGAAGCTCTATTACAAAGTTGTAATCATCAAGACAGTATGGTACTGGCACGAGAACAGACAGATAGATATTAGAACAGAATAGAGAATCCAGAAATGGATCCTCAACTCTATGGTCAACTAATCTTCGACAAAGCAGGAAAGAATGTCTAACAGAAAAAAAGACAGTCTCTTCAACAAATGGTGTTGGGAAAATTGGACAGCCACATGCAGAAGAATGAAACTGGACTATTTCCTTACACCACACATAAAAATAGACTAAAAATGGATTAAAGACTCAATATGAGATAGAAATCCATCAAAATCCTTGAGGAGAACACAGACAACAACCTCTTTGACTTCAGCTGCAGCAACTTCTTCCTAGAAACATCACTAAAGGCAAGGGAAGAAGGGCACAAATAACCTATTGGGACTTCATCAAGACCAAAAGCTTTTGTACAGCCAACAGCTGACAAAACCAAAAGACAACCAATAGAATGAAAGAAGATGGTTGCAAATGACATATCAGATAAAGGGCTAGTATCCAAAATCTATAAAGAACTTATCACTTTAAGAATTCAATACTTAAAGAATACATAATTCAATAAAGAAATGGACAGAAGAACAGACATTTCTGCAGAGACATCCAAATGGCCAACAGACACATGAAAAAGTATTCAACATCACTCAGCATCAGGAAAATACAAATCAAAACCACAATGAGATACCACCTCACACCAGTCAGAATGGCTAAAATTAACAGGTCAGGAAATGACAGACGTTGGCAAGGATGTGGAGAAAGGGGAACCTTCCTACACCATTGGTGGGAATATAAGCTGGTGCAGCCACTCTGGAAAACAGTATGGAGGTTCCTCAAAAAGTTGAAAATACAGCTATCCTATGACCCAGCAATCGCACTACTGGATATTTATCCCAAAGAAACAAATGTGATCCAAAAGAACATGAGTACCCCAATGTTTATAGCAGCAATGTCCACAGCAGCCAAACTATGGACAGCCAAACTATAGCTAAACTACAGCTGTTTATCAGCAGATGAATGGATAAAGGAGATATTTTATATATAATGGAATACTATGCAGCCATCAAAAAAAAAAAAGAAATCTTGGGGTGCTTGGGTGGCTCAGTTGTTAAGCAGCTGCCCTCGGCTCAGGTCATGATCCCAGAGTTCTAGGATTCGATCCCCATGTCAGGCTCCCTGCTTGGCGGGAAGCCTGCTTCTCCCTCTGCCATTCCCCCTGCTTGTGTGCTCAGTCTCTCTCTTGCTGTCTCTCTCTTTGTCAAATAAATAAATAAGATCTTAAACAAAAAATAAATCTTGTCATTTGCAATGACATGGATGGAACTAGAGAGTAGTATGCTAAGCAGAGTAAGTCAATCAGAGAAAGACAATTATCATATGATCTCACTGATATGAGGAATTTGAGAAACAAGACAAGATCATAGGGGAAGAGAGGAAAAAATGGAAAAGATAAAACCAGAGAGGGAGATAAACCATAAGAGACTGTTAATCTCAGGAAACAAGCTGAGGGTTGCTGGAGTGAAGAGGGATGGGAGGGATGGGGTGGCTGGTTGATGGACACTGGGAGGGTTTGTGCTCAGGTGAGCGCTGTGAATCATGTAAAACTTATGAATCACAGACCTGTACCCCTGAAACAAATAATACATTGTATGTTAATTTAAAAAAACAAGATAAGAAATTAAAAAAACAGAATAGTTAAAAAATCAATAATTTAACAAAAGTATCTAAAGCCTAATTGCATTTGCAAAATCTCTCACAGAATTCTAGCAAGTTTTTGTAAAACAGAGTTTCAAAAAAAAACCTTTGGTCTTTTTTCACAGAACTGAACAAAAAAAAATTCCTCTACACTATAAAAAAAATTAATAACTTAGATCTCAGGTCATGATCTCAGGGTCCCAATAACTAAATAATTCATTAACAATTCTGGAATGCTCACTGAGGTATCTACACCACAGGAAATTCAGATCTACAAATAAATAGAAGGACTTCATGGCAAACCAGTCCCTAAGCACCGTGGCTTGGTCTCCTTAATCCACTTTTCAAGATGGCTAAAATAAAAACGAAAACAATTCTTTACATTTAGATCAAGTAAATCATTATAGTCTCTGTGTCATATCCAACAGATATGAACCATACAACTTAAAAATACTGTCAAGTTCACGGTGATTAAAAACTACTCTTTAATGCTTAGTTTACCAACTCTTTCAAGACCCCTTTTCTTGAGAAATGAGAAACTGGAGAACAGAGTACAACCCTATAGATACTGCCACTCATCTACTTTTATATTTAATCATTTAATAAATAATGAGTTATGTAAAAATGTATATGAAAACTTGGCATGTTTTCTAAATATCATTATGCTTTTACCAGTAGGTGGTGAAGTCAATTTGTGGTTATCTAGAAGTATCATTCTAAAATATACAATAGAACACTCCAGAAACTGAGCTCCAAAACTTCATTTAATAATAAAGCTCAAGAAAGTATGTCCGAGTGCAAGCTATGTTGTCTTCAAATTCAAAAGATATAGAATACACTTCACAATTTCTGAACAAAAAGTAATACTTTTCCATTATTGTTTCCTTATAGCTACAAACACAGCCAAAAACAGAACCTTCATTTAATTGTATAAGACATAACTACTTTAGATCTGGATTAACATTCTAATTTTGTATTAATTTTATAATAACCTAGAAACTAGATACATTTAGAATAGCCAATTCTAGGTGTTATAATGAGTTTCTCAATACTACATGGATTTAGACGATTAGGTTAACATGGTGTTTTATCAGTAAACGAGATACAACAAACATAGCTGTTTCATGACTCTCACTGCTCTCCTCTTTTCCTACTTGAGGGGCACCTGGGTGGCTCGGTAAATTAAGCTCTGCCTTTGGCTCAGGTCATAATCCCAGGGTCTCAGGGTCCAGCCCCACCTCAGACTTCCTGCACAAAGTGTGCTTCTCCCTCTCTCTTTGCCCCTCCCCCAACACACACTCTCTCTGTTCCCTCTTTCTCAAATAAATAAATAAATAAAATCTTAAAAAAAAAAGTTTTATCCTTCACAAAACCTTCTCTCATTGCTCACCTCATTCTACTTCAGACTTTCAATAACTTTCTCCTCTGAAATTCAACTATATCTTAATACTTCTATTATAGTGGTTACCACATACTATTTCAGTTATATTTTTCTCCCTATTAGACCAGAACATTATCTCTCTGCACCACTACCTTCTAATACAGAAACTTAAAGAAACAGACACCTAGTAATTGTTGAATGGACAAACTAATGCATGAACAGACCTTAGCTACTTCATTAAAGAGGAAAGTAGGTGTCACATAGGTAGACTAAGATTTAGACTCTTACCTGTCTGGAGTTGGTCAAATACAATTTTGCTCCCAGATTTAAAATCTGAAGTTTTACCAGATCATCTTCACTCGTGAAGCTTTTAGCCATCTTCCTCAAAACATCAGGGGCAATTTTAGGAACTCGTTCACAGTTTTCTCCAATTAGCCAAAGAATACTTGCTCTAGCCACAGGAACCTAACATGAGAAGCAGATTATATAGTTACAAATAAGATAATCACACTCACTCCTTGACAATAACATAGAAAAGGCTCTAAATATAATAAAGGTTTTATATCCACTCATGTAATATGTAAACCCAGGAAGTGTATTTTATTTATTTATTTTTTTTAAGATTTTATTTATTTACTTGAGAAAGAGACAGTGAAAGAGAGCATGAGCAAGGAAAAGGTCAGAGAGAGAAGCAGACTCCCCATGGAGCTGGGAACCCCATGCGGGACTCGATCCTGGGACTCCAGGATCATGACCTGAGCTGAAGGTAGTCGTCCAACCAACTGAGCCACCCAGGCATCCCAGGAAGTGTATTTTAGTTATGGGTTTTCCTTAGTTATCAAGGAATTGATCATCAAAACTGATTTCAGAGATAATGCCTTAGAAAACATTCACAGAGAAAAAACCATTTGTCTAGAATCTTGATTCCATCATAGATGTGCAAGTTCATGCACATTTGTTTATGCATTACTGGTGCTGTTTTTGTCCTATAATAGCAGAGGTAAGTACAGTTGATCCTTGAACAATACAGGTTTGAACTATAGTGAGTCTTTACTAAAGATTTTTTTCAATAAATATAGCATAATACTGTAAATGTATATTCTCTTCTTTATGATTTTCATAATATTTTCTATTTTCTGGCTTATTTTAAGAACTCAAGTTTGTAATACATGCAACATACAAAGCATGTGTTAATCAACTGTTTATGTTATTGGTAAGGCTTCTAGTCCACAATAGGCTATCAACACTTAAGTTTTTGGGGAGTCAAAGTTAAACCTGGATATTTCATTGTAGAAAGGAGGGTGTTAAAGCTGAAAATATTCAGTATACAGCAATTTTAGAAAAGGTTTGCTGACTTCTGCTCAAGGGCACTGGTTAATAAACCTCAATGCCCATAAAAAATCATCCAGAATTCTTACTAAAACTACAGGGTGTTGGTATCAGGTCCAGGCAGTAGCTCTGTTATGGGGCCCAGGAATTTACATTTTATGAAGCATCACAGATGATTTCTAAGATGGGAGGCCTGCAAACCATGTTTTGAGAATCCACTGGATAACAGAAAGAAAGAAATAGATTCATTAAAGACCATGATTTCAAATTAAAACTCTTACTATCCTCTATATATTTGCATCTACAGTACTGGGGATATATAAAACTGACAAAATCATCAAAGTATATTTATAAAAAATCATGAATCCTGGTCTATTATTTGGTCATCAACAAAAGAAACAGGGATAAGATAAATCTGCCCGATACTATATTTTGGCATTTTATTTTTTAATAAAGTACATTTCAATATAATTTGTTTTTTTTTAATTGCTTTGCTACAAATTGGAAACCATCCATCAGCACCATTAAGACCAACATTTTAGAGTATGCAAATTA
Organism: Mustela nivalis; assembly: GCF_964662115.1. Classification (NCBI taxonomy): domain Eukaryota; kingdom Metazoa; phylum Chordata; class Mammalia; order Carnivora; family Mustelidae; genus Mustela; species Mustela nivalis. The sequence continues at coordinate 77,715,849 of NC_139022.1, read as the reverse complement.
GTTTTATTACTATTTGTTTATTTGTATCCTTTCTTACTCCAAAAGAGATTTGAAGGGGTATGTAAATTAGTTTTTGTGAACATTTTCACCTACTATAGAAAATCTGCTTTTCATAATAAATGAAAAAGCCAATGACTATCATTAAGAGGTAGCATCACAAGAAGAGATAATAGTCTTTTTATGAAATCCTTTCCAATTCCTCAAATAAAGTCCTAATATTTTCACTACAGTTTCACAGGTGTACAGGGCATAAGTGCTGAAGAAGAAAGGGAGAGTAGGGACCTCTGCACAACTAAAATTTTATTTTTATTTTTACTTTTTTTTTTTTAATTTTTTTTTTATTTGACAGAGATCACAGGTAGGCAGAAAGGCAGGCAGAGAGAGAGGAAGGAAAGCAGGCTCCTTGCTGAGCAGAGAGCCCAATGCAGGGCTCGATCCCAGGACCCTGGGATCATGACCTAAGCTGAAAGCAGAGGCTTTAACCCACTGAGCCACCCAGGCACCCCTGCACAACTAAAATTTTATTGCAATATCCACCACCTCAAATTCTTTCAAAACACTCATTTTATGAAATAGTATAAAATTACTAAGACATTCCTTTTTTTTTTTTTTTAAGATTTTATTTATTTGACAGAGATCACAAGTAGGCAAAGAAGCAGGCAGAGAGAGGAGGAAGCAGGCTCCCTGTTGACTCAATCCCAGGACCCTGGGATCATGACCTGAGCAGAAGGCAGAGGCTTTAACCCACTGAGCCACCCAGGTGCCGCTACTAAGACATTCCTAACTTGGGTGTTTCACCAGAAGCAAAATGAGGTCATCTGAAAGATTTAAAACCAAAGTATATATTTTCACATACTATGACAATAGTATTATCTATAAATTAATATTAGAATGAGCTTAGTAACAGAGAAGAAATCACAATATTCATGTAATAAGTTTAGTAAGTATAAATAATACATATAATAATAAATGCTATTATAAATCTATTCATGAAGTATGATAAAACTGATATCCTTACTGTATACTGACTGTGGAAAGAGGTTATTTCTAATGTTCCAAAGGCTACATTGCATTAAAACCTTAATCCCAATCTATTATTTTAAATTGGGCTAAAGAATAGTAATTGAGTGGTACATTAAATTTTCTAGTATGAAGCAATTTAAGTTGCCTGACTCCGTGAAAGGTACCTCTAAATAAAAATATATGTACAGGGGCACCTGGGGTGGCTCAGTGGGTTAAGCTTCTGCCTTCAGTTCGGGTCATGGTCTCAGGGTCCTCGGATTGAGCCCCACATAGGGCTCTCTGCTCGGCGGGGAGCCTGCTTCCTCCCTCTCACTCTGCCTGCCTCTCTGCCTACTTGTGATCTCTCTCTGTCAAATAAATAAATAAAATATTTTTTAAAAAAGAATATATGTACAACTTCAGATTTTGGTTATGCTAGATTTACTTTTCTTAAATATTTTATTATATACTATTGGTATAAAAATTAGAATTCTAGGACATTCTAACCTACAGTCACACTTTAAGTAATTTTCTTCTGGTAACACAGTTATAATTCTTTTTTGCAATTAAGAAGACAATTTCAAAAAGTTTTAAGAGATTGTTTATATTCCTACTTATTAATATACTAAGATTAAAATAATATTTAAACACTCTAAACATTCATAATGCATACATTTAAAACACAATTCTTTGGGAAAAATGAAAATCAATAAATTGTAATGCTCACAATGAAGAATCTCAAGACGGTGGTAGAGGGCAGGGTAATATTCAGAGGTTCTAGAACTGAGGTAATTAAACTTCCAAGTAAGCATATTAAAAACTTCAGAAAACTTCTACACAACAGGAAATAATACCAATATAAAATATATTTATACCAAATTCTTGGTGACAGCAATTTATTAAAAAGCTTAGGAAATTGACAAGCCCAATGTTTCTGTATGTTTGGCTGCAACCAGAATCCTAAGATTTTCAAATCCCAGCCCTACCTTTCTCTCCCAATTAAGTTACAGGACTCCCATTTGTAAACCACTGATAATATGATTCATAGCATCACCACTCTCAAAGATTTAAAATAAAAAAATTAGTCACTTTTTGTTCTCCATGGTCTTTTCAATCACAGAATGAACAGGACCACTGAGCTAAAACCAAACTAATAATACACATATACAAATTAATAATATACATATGCATAAGACATAATACTTTTATTATGAACTTCTGCTTTTCAATATTTTCAAAGACAAGCTGGATTGTAAATGACTTTGATTCTTTATTCTAAATGCCCTGATCAAGTGGTTCTAAGTACACTTTTTAAACCTTCTACAAGAAAGCAGTTTCCACTGTCATTTTAACCCATTAACTTGCCTATAAAAAATATGATTCCTAGCTGACCACAGCAGTTATAGAAAGAGTTTACAGATCACCCTGTAAGCAGTTTAATGTAAAAGTTATTATATTTCAACACTAGCCACTGCACAATGCAGTAGTATAAAATAGATCCTGCAACATCAATTTTATTTATTTAAATTTGTCAAAGGGAAAATCAGTAAACATCTAAACAAACTGCATAAAACTAACAAATCATATCCAATATTCTGTATCTGGACTCAATATGCATTAACACTATAACATGAATTAAGTTGGGGCAAAAGGGCAAGGCTAGTTACCTTGTGAAACGGCAGGCATTCAGGGAGGCACCAGGGCAAGAACTTCATAAAGTGCTATTTCAATACTACTCAGTAGTCTTCACAAAATAACATCTTTTAATTACTCTCTTATGATATTAAGTCCTTATGTGTCCCATAAAACATTGTATGAAACTCTGATGTAGCATGCATTTTATTCTGGAAAAACTGCTCTACAAGCAGTCTTTACTAGACATGAAGTACAGTCCAAAGGATAAATATCCTCAATCAAAACATGTAAGTTGGCTGTACTACCTACACAGATATAACTTATTCAGTCTGAATTTAAAAAGTAGAATCTAAATTTTAGTTCTCATATTTTCAACTATGTCACTTAATAAATAGTAACTTAATAAATAACAAATGGAATCAAAATCTCGAAACAACAAAATCTAAATTCCTTTTTTAAAAAAATCACATAGTTAACATCTACTGAGTTCTTACCATGCAACTGGCTCTGTTTTAAGACTTTACCTGTTTTCTCAGTCTATTATATAACACAAAAAAACCTGAGAAAGTAGGCTCTACCATCATTCCCACTTGATATATGACAAAACTGGGGCACAAAGAGGTTAAGAAACATGTCCAGCATCTTACAGCTTGTCAGTGGTGGAAGTAAGACTGGAAGTCCAAGTCTGAATCCAGAGTTCACCATGGCTACTGGACAGAGACAAAATGAGTATTTTATACTAGGAAAAATACCAGCCAGCAAGGCAGGAAGACCGATTCTGGTCCTGGATCAATCACGGAAGTCATGGAGACAAATAACTTGACATCAGTAGGCCTCATTTACTCATTAATCAAATGAAGGATTACTCCTTTGGCCCAGTTCTTCTGCTATGGTGTATAATGGCTCCTTTATGGCCTTGTCTGAAGCTTTTCCAAGAGCTGGCTTTTCAGGAGAGCTCTAGGCCATTCTCTTGACAATTCCTGCATGTATGCATGTGGGGCATTTCCCCCACCTCCTTAGATCTTTTGTTCTACGGATAAGATGGCCAGAATGGAAAGAGATCTGGCTATCATTTTTGTTACCCCTCCTGGAGGGTAGATGAGCCCAGGATTCTATCCTGATAAAGTGGCTTAAGCATTGAGAGAAAACAGGCTCAAAGTGTCTTCTTGTCCTTTGACATTGTCCAGATTGGCTCTTTCTAACCAGTACTGGTTTAAGATATTAGCCCTGGAAGTAGGGTGAAATATACATAAATTCAGGAAAAAAGGTCTCCTTTGAGGCTCTCAGATTTACCTTTCCATTTCAGAATCAATCACTTACCCACATTTAAGAGTCGTTAAGTGCTTGGTCAGAATAATAAAGCCCTGTTTCCTTTTCCACATGTTTGTTACTCTTTAAATAAACAGCTCTCTTGAATATTTGGAGGAAAAAGATTCTAGGGATTCAGTCACTCCCCATTCCTGACTTTGAAGTTGCTGTCAGTTATACCCCTCACCACCTTCTTCTGGCATAACTTCTACCACCAATCCCTAATCATTTTTAGGATTCTGCATTACAAACTATCTTCCTTGTCCCACTTTCAAACACTTCAACTTCTTCAGATACATTAAGTAAACAGTAACAACTCATCACCTTTTAATTCTCTAAAATTTCACAATTTTGCTATAGAACTATATATAGTTTTCTTTTAATTATTTGAATCTCCCTTTGAATCACATGCCCAATTTGTTCACTTTTGCTTTCTCTCTTTGCCTTATCAAAACCAGGAGGGGTAGGGCACCTATGTCTGGGAGGCTCTGTCAGTTAAAGGTCCCAATCTTGATTTTGGCTCAGGTCATGATCTCAGAGTTGTGGGATCAAGCCCCATGGTGGGCCCCACACTCAGCAATGAGTCTACTTCTCTCTCTCATCCTCTCCCTCTGCCCCTCCCCCCACTTGCATGCTCATGCACTCTCTCTCAAATAAATAAATAAATCTTTTAAAAAAGAATCAGGAGGGGTTATTTACTTTATTGGCTTCCCAAAGAAGATTTAAGATGCATTTATCAATTTCAATGATCTCTTTTTGGTATCCTATTTTACAAAATCAACTTTGATCCCTTTTAGACTTTCATGTTTTATCTCACTGTTGTTTTCCAAATTTCTTTTTTTTTTTTAAGATTTTTTAAAAATTTATTTATTTGACAGAGATCACAAGTAAGCAGAGAGGCAGGCAGAGAGAGGGGGGAAGCAGGCTCCCCTCTGAGCAGAGAGCCCGATGTGGGGTTCGATCCCTGCACCCTGAGATCATGACCTGAGCCGAAGGCAGAGCCTTAATCCACTAAGCCACCCAGGTGCCCCTCTTTTTCAAATTTCTTAAGACAAACACCAAATCCTTTTATTTCTGGTCTCTTTACGTTAAAAATGGTAGCACTGACCACTTTTGCCATACCCCACACATTTAAAACAAAGTGTTTTCTTTTCCTGTATTTTATATAAAGCTTGTATTTTTTTCTTTTAAACCTTCTTTGACCTAGAAGTATATTTCTTACTTCAAAATTTTTCTGGTACCCTTTCAGATTAATTCTAATTTTACTGCTTAAAACATAAAATCTTTAAGTTTTCTTTATGTCCAAGTACATTCTTGATTTTTTGTAAACTGTTTCACGAATACACCCATAAAAGTGGGTATTATCTGTTCAAGAAATATAAATTTTTACCTACAGGACTGAATCAAATATGTATTCTATTTTTTAATTACTCTTTATCTTTATGTGCATATCTTACTCAACATCTGGATATATCAAAATATGAGAGAAGCATATTAAAGTCATCCACAAATTTCTCCTTGCATTTTTTTCTTTCCCTTTTCCCCTCTTTTCTTTTTTTTTTTTTTTAAGATTTTATTTATCCATTTATTGGAGAGAGAGAGAGCGCACACACAAGCAGAGGGAGAGGGAGAGGCAGGCTCCCCACTGAGCTGGGAGCCTGATGTGGGGCTTGATCCCAGGACCCTGGGATCATGACCTGAACTGATGGCAGATGCTTAACAGACTGAGCTACCCAGGCGCCACTCTCCTTGCATGGAAATGGATATTTCCATTATCTATTTATTTGGTTGCCATATTTTTGTGTGCATATAGGTTTATGCCTCTCAGTTTCTTTGTAATTTGTCTTTTTTCATTGTATAATGTTCTTTTTTATCTTCCTGCCTTTTTAAAAAAAGGTTTTGTTTATTTTGAGAGAGAGAGAGAGAGAGAAACAGAGAGAGCAAGCACCAGCAGGGGGAGGGGCAGGCAGACTCCTTTATGAACAGAGAGCCCAATGCAGGGTTTGATCCCAGGACTTCAGGATCATGACCTGAGCAGAAGGCAAAAACCTGACTGAGCCACTAGGCATCCTTCCTTCTGCTTTTAATTAATTTTAAAATCTCACTTTCTTGTTCATCTTCACTTAATATCTCATTTCTTATCTTCTTTTTTCAATCTTTATCACTTTGATTAAGGTGTTATAATTATAAATGGCTAGCTTTTGTTTTTCACTCCAATTTGAAAGTCAGTCTTTTAATGAGAGAATTAAGTCCCTTAATTAAGGGTAGGATATACTTGGATTTTTACCCTTCTACCTTACTTTATTATTTTTAAAAATTTATTATTTATTTTACAATTGTTTCCTTTTTTCCCCTTTGAATTTGAAATTCCTATCATACTTCCATATTCCACTAACCACATCTTCTGACAAAAACAAAAACAAAAAACAGGCTTCTGAGTTCATTCTGAGTTAATTTTTGTGAGTGGAGTGAGACAGTTTTCTAGTTTCATTGTGCTCCATGTGTTGCTCTAATTCTCCCAGCACCATTTGTTGAAGAGACTATCCTTTTCCCATTGGGTATTCATGAATATTAGTTTGTTGACCATAAATGCCAGGGTTTAATTCTAGGCTCTATATTCTGTTGCATTGGTTTTTATGCCTATTTTTGTGCGAGTACCCTATTACTTTTATTACTATAGCTTTGTAGTACGGTTAGAATCAGGGAGTGCAATACCTCCAGAATTGTTATTTCTTTTTCTCGGGATTTTTTGCCTATTTGGTGTCTTTTGCAGTTCCACACAAGTTTTAGGATTGTTTCTTCTATTTCTGTGAAAAATGTGTTTTGTGTTTTGATGGGGATTACATTAAATGGCTTTAAGTAGAATGGCCATTTTAACAATATTAATCCTTCTCTTCCATCAATGTGGGTTGTCTTTACTTATACAGATCTTCCATTTTTTTTTTAAGATCTTATTTATTTATTTGACAGAGATTTATCTGCCAGAGACAGGCAGAGAGGCAGGCAGAGAGAGAGAGAGAGAGAGAAGCGGGCTCTCTGAGGCTCGATCCCAGAACTCTGGGATCATGACATGAGCAGACGGCAGAGGCTTAACCCACTAAGCCACCCAAGCACACCAGATCTTTCACTTTCTTATTGAAAATTTATTCCTACTCATTTTATTGTTTTGATTCTATTGTGAAGGGGATGGTTTTATTTTTCAGATGCTTCATTTCCTGAAAAGGAATGTAACTGATGTCTCTATGTTATTTTGTACCCGGCCTTATAACTGAAATCACTAATTAATTCCAACAGTATTTTGACTGACTATGGGGATTTGCTATATATAGGATTGTATCCTATATCATATTCTTGCTCCTGATCTCAGGGAAAACGTTTTCTATTTTTTCCCAATGAGTATAATGTTAGCTGTAGGTATGTCATATTCAGCCTTTACTATGTTGAGATACATTCCTTCTACAACCAATCCATTAAGGATTTTTATCATGAAAGGATGTTATATTTTGTCAAATGCTTTTTCCTGACTCTATTCAGATAATCATGTGATTTTTGTCTTTCAGCTTATTAAAGTGATGTATTGAATTTATTGACTTGTATACAGTGAACCATCTTTGCATGCTAAGGATAAATCAGATTTGGTCATGGCGTATAATCCTATTAAAGTGTTCCTGAATTCAGTTTGCTATTATTTTGCTGAAATTTTTTCCATCTTTATTCATTAGGGATACCGGTCTACAGCTTTCTTCTCCTGTGGTACCCTATTTGCAGAATGGGTCTGGAAGTGTTCCTTCCTGCTCATTATATTGGAAGAGTTTGAGGATTAGTGTTAATTCTTTCTTTAAATGTTTGGTAGAATTCTACTCTTGGTAGGTTGTGTGTTTCTAAAAATGGTACCCATTTCTTCTAGATTATGTAATTTGTTGGCATATAATTGTTTATAGTGGTCTGATAATTCTATATATTTCTGTAGTATCAGTTTTAATGTTTCCTCTTTCATTTCTAATTTTATCTATTTATTTTTTCTTTCCCTTAGTCTAGCTACAGGTTTGTCAGTTTTGCTTATCTTTTCAAAGAACCAGCTCTTAGTTTTATTGATCCTTTCTGTTATTTTTCTGGTCTCTATTTCATTTATTTCTACTGTGATACTTCTTATTTTTCTTCTTCTGCTGGCTCTGGGTTTTAATTAAATGTAGTTCTTTGAGATATAAAGTTAGGTTGTTTTTTGAGATATTTCTAATTTCTTAATATGTGTGTTCATTGCTATAAATTTTTCTCTCAAAACTGCTTTTGCTGGATACCATAATATTTGATATGTTGTGTTTTCATTTTCACTTATTTCAAGATAATTTTTTTTTCTTTTAATTTCCTCTTCGACTCAGTGGTTGTTTAGGAGAGTGCTGTTTAGCTTCCACATACTTGTATACCTTTTGCTTTCCTCTTATTGTTGATTTCCAGCTTCATACAATTATTGTCAGAAAAGAAAGTTGGTATGGTTTTAAGCTTCCTAAATTTGCTAATATCAAATCTACTCTCTTAATCCCTATATCTCTCATACATGGTTTCTGAGAGGTCCTGGCTTTGATAATTAGAATCAATAATGAGAGTAGATATAAAGACAAAGAACACTCTGGTGAGAGATTTGGTGGGAGCTCAGATGCTAACAGACTCCTGTGAGTGTTATTCTTAGCTTTAAGATACACATATAACTGCCCTACGAGCTTTACTAAGACCTTGAGGGAAAGAAAATTTTGCTACCAGAGATATTAAATATTGATCCTGATGCAGCTTCCAAACTCTGCCTTAAACCACACAAATACAATCCCTCTGAAGAGACTCAGTATACATTACCCCATCTTCAAAGATGAAAATAATGTATTTCCCCCTAAACTACAACCCTATCACTTATAGAACATTACTTTTAAACTTTAAACAACAATGAAAAAAAAAAAACTTTAATTGAAGGGACAGACATAGTGAAGGGCAAACACAATGGAAAAGAGTTTGAAGAAAAACCAGAAAGAAGCCATGGAGAATGTTTCAAAAGGGAAGAAGCAGTATGTGGAGTCAAATGCTAACAAAAGATCATGAAAGACACTGACAGCAAATTATCCACTGGGTTTAATAAGAAGATAGTCAATGACACTGGAAAAGTCAGTGTTAGTGGAGTCAGTGAAGTCAAAATCAGACTGAGACAGACTGAGGAGCTCTGAAAAGAAATAAAATTAGAAAAAGGGAATGAAATAGGACCTAAATAATAGACAGGAGACACTTATATAATACCACTATGTGCCAGGAAATATTCTTAAGAGCATGACACATATTAACTAATTTAATATGTACAAAATATCAGGTTTTGTTTTCATTTACTACGACCATTTTAAGATTGGAAAAGTATGGAGATTTTAATATAAAAGCACAGAGTGAATAAGCAGTGGAACAAAGTTAATATTTATTTTTTAATTTTATTTTTTAAACACAATTTCAGATTTATAGAAAAGCTGGAAGAATAAAAACAACTTCTGAATACCCTTCACCCAGATTCCTCAAATGTCATCACTTTACTATATTTGCTTTAGTTTTCTATATATACACAGATATTTTGTTTCCTAAATTAAAAGAAGTTGTAGATTTATCCTTAAACATCAAAATACATCATTGCAAACTTTGTAATTAAAGGAATGCTCTTACATTGCTATAGTAAAATGATTTAAAAATTAGAAACTGAAATACTGAACCAATACTACTACCTAATCTACAGATTTATTGAGATTTGACCGATTGTCCCTACCAAATCTTCCCAAATCCTTCACAGAAAAAGAAAATTAAAAAGTATGTGTTGCATACTTTAAACTCTCTCAACAGGAAAAAGTTCCTGAGTTTTTCTTAACATTTCATGACATAGGCATTTTTAAGGAGTGTAGCCAGTTATTTTGTAGCATACTCCCATTTGGGTTTGTCTCATGTTTCTTCTTCCTCTTTTTTTTTTTTTTTAATTTTATCTTATTTTTTCAATGTTCCAGCACTCATTGTTTATGCACCACACCCAGTGCTCCATGCAATACGTGCCCTCCATAATACCCACTACCAGGCTCATCCAAACCCCCACCTTCCCTAGCAAAACCCTCAGTTTGTTTCTCAGAGTCCACTGTCTCATGTTTCTTCTTGATTATATTCAAGTCATTCACTTTTGCAAGAATTCAACAGACCTGATGTTAAGTTCTGTCCACTATATCATATCGGGTGGTGTTTAATTACATTGCTGGCAATGTAAACCATGTTCATTTGGTTCAGGTAACACCTGCAAAAGGTTTCTCCATTGTAAAAGTTAATAGTCTTTAATTTATGTTTTGTAATTAAGTATCGTATGAGAATATACTTTGCAACTATACAAATATCCTCTGACTACCTGAACTTTTACCCCCTATTTTTTACCATTTGTTAATGAGTCTTACCTCAGTCTATTATTATTGTGATGGCTTGCAAATGGTGATAGTCTAATTTCATCATTCCTCCTACATTTATTTGCTTTGTACTGTAAGAAAGAGCTTTCCCTTCTCCCTTAATTATTCATTCATTCATTCATTCATTCATCCCAGTGTGGTCTCAACAGAGTCTTACCCTATTCAATAGGCCATAATCCTTTTACTATAATTTATTTTGCTTTCCAAATTGGCCATAGGGAGCCCCTTCAAGCTGGCTTTTGTGTCTTTCTGACACATCTCTACCATTCTGTGAGCATTTCCTTGCTTTTTTTGCCCAACAAGATGTTCCCAGATCATCTTATTCTTTCCTTGCCCTTGTTCTAAAATCAGCCATTTCTCTAAGCAGCCCTGTCCGTCAAAGGGTGAATGAAATTTAAAAACCAAAATCTACCAAAAAGGAATGCAGTACTACATTCCAGAACATGCACAAACTTTGAAAACATACTAAGTTAAAGAAGCTAGACACAAAAGGCCATTTGACATATGATTCCATTTATATCAAATGTCCAAAATAAGCAAATCCATAGAGACAAAGTGGATTTGTTAGCTGACAAGGGCTGGACTAAAGGGAGAATCAGTTTTACTGGAATGATGAAAACATACTGGAATTACATAGTAGTGATGGTTGCACAACCTTACGAATACACCAAACACTGCTATATTATATGAGTGTATATTATGGTATAAAATTATATCTCAGTTAAAAAAAAAAAAACCAATATCTAAACACTAGGTGTGTTCATTTGTTTTGAGGCATTATTGCATGCAGGCCCTCTCAAAAAAATAGATAATTGTATACCCAATACACACATTCATATGCATATACATAAATGTGTGAACACACACATTTACACACTCACATGCATCTACAATTTATAAAGTCATGAAGTTTACACTGAAATCTCCACTTCCAATCTAACAATGCAGCATTTATTGCATCTTTCCCCTTTTCCAGATTTGTAATTCCCTTCCACAACAGTGTAAAATCTCAGAACCAGGATTTGAATCCAGATAGTTAAGCTCTCTTAGCCACCGCATCTTAAGATGTCCATTATCTTAACAACACTATAATTTATTGACTAAAACCTAGTTAAATTCAGAAAGATCACTTAATTGGTACTCACAGTTATACTGTCCAAGAGTTTAGCCATATGTTTAATAATTTCACCATGTTGTGCAGGTTGCATTTGCAGTAATTTCTTAATAACAACTACACTTTCAGCAACAACTATTTCTGAAAAAGAGAGATTATTCACATTAAATATGTATAATACAATTCAAATGCAATATTCCTGGTAAAATATGAATTTAAGTTAGCAAAATATTCTACATGTCTCAGACGACTAGGTGTAATCTATAACCACGAGTAAATTTCCAAACTTTGGGGGTGAATACTATCTTAAGCAGAGGAGTATACTTTTAATTTCTAACTTCTGTTGTTGCCTCCGAACTTCTGATATCCCCTTCCAATACCCGCCTCTTTGAATGAGAAAAGCAACGTGAGATTAGATTTTGCTGCTCACCATAATATTCAAGTGTCTTTAGCTTTTAACTATAACTTTCAAATACTTGATTTCTACCATAAGATGGTAATCAAATAGCCACCATGTAAGTTATTTGGTTCCTATCAACTACATAATGGGAATCAAACACCTACAATCTAAATAACTTTTTTTTCCAATTCTAAAGAAAACAGCTAACTAAAACCAAAAAAATTCCTTAAGAGATATGTCCAGAAAAGTAAGTATTGAAGATCATTAATGGTAAGAAGGGTGTTACTATAGAAATAGCACTGACTTCAGAGCCAGAAAGGGTGGGCTTATGTGCTGGATTGTTTCCATTTGTCCAGTGACTCCACTCTCTCTGCCTTTCCTGACCCACTCTTAGTCCTTAGAGGTTGACCTCTGCAGATTGCATCAACTAGACTCCCTTGTCCCTGGCTTCCAGCTATGTTTAGCTGATAGGACATACTAGCAGGAGATCAAGGGGGCAGAAGAAGAGAATTTTTGCTATCATGGACCTCTACTACCAAGTTTCCCTGGCAATGTGTACATTCTTCTACTGATAGTTTCAGTGCTTCTGAATGGTTCTCGTCTGCTGAACTGCTCACACTCCTTACACCCCTTTCCTTCAGCTCTAGATATGATAAAGGGGCTTCCCATGGTCAGTAACCTGTTAGCCTCTGGACGTTATATCATACCTTCTTGGTTTCTCTTAATCCTGCCCACATCCTATAAATAGTTCCTTCAGGGGCACCTGGGTGGCTCAGTGGATTAAGCCTCTACCTTCGGCTCAGGTCATGATCTCAGAGTCCTGGGATCGAGCCCCGAATCAGGCTCAGCGGGGAGTCTGATTCCCCACCCCCCTGCCTGCCTATCTGCCTACTTGTGATCTCTCGCTGTCAAATAAAATCTTTGAAATAAATAAATAAATAAATAAATAGTTCCTTCCTTAAATTCTCTTCAATCATACCTTTTAAGTATGCCATCTGTTTCTTGCCAGAGCAAGAAATATATTTCTTATTATATATAATATATAACATTAACTCATATAATAAAACTAATATATATATTAGTAAATCTATAACTAATAATATTATTATTATAATCAACTAATATAATAATTGGTCCTGGGAGTGACTCCAAAGGAAGCAGTTCCTGAAACTGGGATTCTGAGATTGAGTTATCACACTGAAGTGGCTAATTACTAGTCCAGAGTTACATTTTTGGTGGTACCAGCAGATAACTGTAATCCAATTACATTACAATTTAGAGAACTTATGGAATGATTCTTATATAAACAAATACTAATGCTACTGAAGCCAAATAAATAAGTCTACAATGCCTTATTATTTTGACATTTTTTATTAATAGGGCTTCATGGACATTAGAAATTCCCCTGGCATACACTACAAATGTGCATTTTAATATTATACTACAAATGCCATGATTTGTGCTGTTATTCTCTGAAAAAAAATATGTATATATTTTTAAAAAGGTTTTATTTATTTGTTTGACAGAGACACAGCAAAAGAGGGAACACAAGCAGGGGGAGTGGGAGAACGAGAAGCAGGCTTTCTGCCAAGCACGGGGCCCGATTTGGGGCTTGAACCCAGGAACTGGGGATCATGACCCCAGCTGAAGGCAGACAGATGCTCAATGATGAAGCCACCCAGGGGCCCCTAAAATGTATTTTCTTACCTGGCTCTAAGAATACAAGTAAAATTTTTATCCTTTTTATCATTATTAAACATACTTATTTCAAATTACATAGCCCTTTCTCCAACAGAATGATAAATTGATGGTTATACAATGCTTTAGTTTACGATATGAGAAAATGTTTCTTTCTCTTCTATAGTAATATATGGTAGGTACCTTATTTTCATTATTTTAAAGATGAAGAAAGACAAATGCCCTAGAACTATATGACTTTATCCAGAATTCAGAAGGTACCATTTCATCTCTAAATTCTAAGTTAAGAGGTGCAGCTACTATACAAAGACCACCACTTTGAGCTTAGATGAAAACAAATGTTAAGATCCTGACTTTGTCAAACTTATACTCTAGGTAGGAAATTCCTTTTAAGGCAGATCGGTCTAGAGGTTCCTGGGTGGCTTAGTTGGTTAAGTGACTGGCTTTGGCTCAGACGATGATCCTGGAGGCCTAGGATCGAGTTGCACATTGGAATCCCTGCTAAGCATGGAGTCTTCTTCTTCATCTGACACCCCCCTTATCATGCTCATTCTCTTTCTCTCAAATAAATAAATAAAATCTTAAAAAAAAAAAAAAAAAAAACAGGGGTGTCTGGGTGGCTCAGTGGGTTAGGCTGCTGCCTTCGGCTCAGGTCATGATCTCAGGGTCCTGGGATTGAGTCCCGCATCGGGCTCTCTGCTCAGCGGGGAGCCTGCTTCCTCCTCTTTCTCTCTGCCTGCCTCTCTGCCTACTTGTAATCTCTCTGTGTTCAAATAAATAAATAAATCTTTAAAAAAAAATCCACAGTATAAAATTTTTTTATTTTTAAAATGTACTATTACAAAACTAGACAAAGAAAAATATTGTATAATTTTAATTATACACATGGAGAGGCAGGATTGGCTATAGCTGAAAAATATATTTGGTATCATTTATCCTTTGATGCTGTATTACTTTCCTATTGCTGTTATAAATTACCACAAACTTAGTGGCTTAACACAATACAAATTCGGTGTCTTACAGTTCTAGAGTTAGAAGTTAACAGTTTAGACCTTAAGGGGCTAAAAGCAAGATGTCAATAGGATACCTCTCTATGGAGGTTCTAGGAGAAAATCTATTCTTTGCCTTTTCTAACTTCTGCAGGTTGTTCACATTCCTTGACTCAAGGTCCTGATCTAGCAATGGCATCGCTTCAATCTCTACTTCTGACATCTGACTTTCTTGACCTCCCTCCTTTTCTTAAAAGGACCCTTCTGATCTCCATCTCAAGAATCTTAATCACATCTGCAAAATCCCTTTTGCCATGGATTCCCTTCTGCCCACAGGTTTTGGGCATAATAACCTGGACATCTTCAGTAGAGGTCTTTATTCACCCACCCCATGTGACCTCTCACCCCTTCATGTAATGCCACCCTACTTTTCTTTTACTCTATCTCCTGTTTTTCAAAGACCACAGGACTGCAGTGCTGTTCTACCATAAGCACAAAATGATCCTGTGTTCTGGACCTTTCCTAGCTTCCTCTTTGTTCTTAAAAGACTTAAGGGTCCTTACTGTAAAAAATAGAGCTTACTGTTTTGTTTTGTTTTTTAATTTAACTTCACTTTGGTAAGAACACTTAAAATGAGATCTACCCTCTCACAAAACTTTATCTGCATTATTGTTGATTATAGGTATAATGTTGTACAGCAAAATCTCTAGAGCTTATTCAGCTTACTTAACAGAAACATTATGTTTGCTGTTTAGTAATTCCCTATTTCCCTTTCCCCCCACCCCTGGTTACTATCATTCCACTCTCTGATTCTATGAATTTGACAATTTTAGATTTCACACAAGTGGAATCATAAAGTACTTGGCTTTTCATGGCAGGTTTATTTCACTTAGCCTATGCCTTCAAGGTTACTACAGTGTACTATTGCCATCATTTTGCAAATGAAGAATCTGAAGCACAGGGAGATCGAGTAATTTATTCAAGATAACATTAACATTCAAACATAGGTAGTCTAGTTCTACATGCAAGCAGACAGTCCCCAACAGAGTAAGTGGTCAATACACAGAAAAACTATAACATACTTATTTTATATTACTGTCTCCCTTCATTAGACTGTTAACTCTGTAAAGGCAGGAACCTTTTATAGGCTGAATGACTATCTTAGTCACCTATTTAACACTTACTAAATATCCCAACTATATTCAAGTTCTCAATAAACATTTACTGAATTATATAAAACTCAAGGAAATAAAAAATAGTCCTCTGTCTCAATCCTTCTAGTTTACAGTAGATGGTAAATTTATTCAGCCAAATGAAATGCAGATTTCTCATAAAGATCCTTGAGAAATTTGTTGTATTAATCTCAGATAGTGATACTGAATTGTTTTAGGCAAGCTTCAAGTCTGCCTTGAAAAGTCCTCTCCATGTCAAGAAGGGAGAAGTCAGAAACATTAAAAAATAAAAACAAAACATGGGGCACCTCGGTGGCTCAGTGGGTTAAAGCCTCTGCCTTCAGCTCAGGTCATGGTCTCAGGGTCCTGGGATAGAGCCCCACATGGAGCTCTCCGCTCAGTGGGGAGCCTGCTTACTTCTCTCTCCCTGCCCGCCTCTCTGACTACTTGTAATCTCTATCAAATAAATAAATAAAATCTTTAAAACAAAACAAAACAAAACAAAACAAAAAAAACACCTACAAGTCTAAAAACAGTGTGTTAAATATATGTTAAAAAAAACCAAAAAAACAAAAAAAAACAATGAAGCCTAAAGGCTGCCCCTAAGGGTTTAAGATACATTATCTGAACAGATGAGCAGATATTTGTATTAATATAAAATCAAGAGTCACAGATCTTAGAGCTTCAAATGATCCTAGAGATTTTAAAGAATCTGAGGCCTCACTCTAGATACCTATTCCTAAGAGCAGATTTTTTTAATAGAAGAAAAGAGTTCTGTTGTCAGGATTGGCCATTTTTAAGTTAAAAATATTATTACTTTCCTTAATGCTACTGATTTTAATATAAATATTCTCCTTATTTGTTTTACTAATTTTAATGAGGTTTCCAAATGACAAAAGTATACTCATATGAAAAAGAATTAAAGAATCAGAAAGGATAGGCTAATGATGATTATACAACCAAAATCTGAACAATTAACATTTCTAAATATTAAACTACAGAGAAAAAAGCCATTGTTTTAATGATGGTTTTGATTTATCAAAAACAAAAGCCTAAACACCAAAATATCAGAGTTTAAATAAGTAAATTCTCCTACTTTTAAGAGTGAATGTAGATTATTTTAATCTCCCATCACATAATTACAAAACAATCTATTCTTTCCTTCAAAGTGCTACTGGGGTAGAATATTCGTCTTTTAAATGAAAGTCAATAAAAGGTATTTTTCAAGAAATTGATATATTACAAAACTGAAGTAGAGAGGATTGCTTTAAAATCTACAACAATTTCACATGAGGAAAAATAAGGTCAAAAACTAAAATTCAGAAACCTTGAATATATTTTGTATTTAAAAGAACTAATGAGTGTTCTAATTTATAGTACTTTTTGTATACTAAATTTTAAAAGAAAAATTACCCTAGTAAATCTTGGTTCATAATCTTTAATGTTCTGGAAATATTTTCCCAAGAAATGTATCATAAATAATAGAATAGAAGGTCATTATTGAGATACAGGTAATAAAACATGTTTTTCAACTCATATTTTGAAGTGTAACACAAAAATAGAGACAAAAAGAATGAAAAGTAGAAACAAGTAAAATGAATGACATTTAGCATCCTAATCTCCTCTAGTTACTTTCTATAGTCAATTAAATTACTTTCCTTGAAAATTTTTGTTGCTACTTAGTTTTAATATTACATGTAGAAAAATGTTCTATCCATCATATTATCTTGAATTTACAGGATTAAAGTTTATAATTTTATGTTCACAATAAAAAACACTCTAAATTGAGCTAAATTTTGTTTCAGTTTTTTCATTAGAAGTAGTGATCACAATAGTATAATTTTCTAAAGAGATTTACATGTGGGATTTGATAATTAGGGATAAAAGAGTTACTTAGTGAAAATACAAATAATAATATAAATAAAATTTAAATATAATCAATTTTCTTACATTTCAACTTTGCTTCCTATGTCCTATATGCCTGTTTAAATATGACATGTTTATACTTAGAAGTCCACAAATCATTTCAATGATTTTACACAGAAAATTGAACTTTTCCTAAAAAGAATCTGTTTTAATCAAATATACAATTATAATAAAAATCCTCTACATAAATTATTATAAAGGTGAAAGGGACTAATACTGATCTTTCTCCAAATGGCTTTATTTATTCTAAAGTCATACCACAGAAATAACAGACATTTTACTACAGAACAGTATGAAATCTAGATTATGCATTTTACTGGTTATCACCTACCAAGTTTTACAAAATGTTTACATGTTGTTTGGCTTAAAAACACAAAGCTGTTGCAAACTGATGACTTTTAAATTGAATTTAATATTGAATATAAAATTATTAGCTGAATTTCTGAAAAGAAAAAAAAAAAACTCTGAAGGTACACAATAAACATACTTTTTTGTATTTGATCTAGCCACTTCTCCATGTTATAGTCATTTGCCTGCTTTTAGCACCCTCTGCAGGTGAACCAATATTATACGTGACTTACGTGTCGTAACTAAGCCGTAAAATATAACCTTTGTGGAAAAGGCATAATGAAGGTGATTAAACTGTGAAGAAATAAAATAAACAAACTACCGTTTCTTAGTTTTATTTAGGAAAAACAAATACTGTTTGCAACTTTATTATCTAATTTACTAAAACACTACAAAGGTGTGTGTGTGTGTCTTTCTATTTCGAGGATAAATTGCTACTCTCATCATGATCATGCTACTGACATACAAGAAACACTAAAATGAAATGTTAAAAAATGTTAGAATTTGAAGATAATGCCAAGAGTACTCAAACAATAAATTACTTGAAGATAAAATTATCAACTTACCATCTCTGTTAGACAACAGACATACCAGGCCATTGAGGCATGTATCAGTGACTTCTGAGATGTTGGTTGCACATCTGCCTATGGTTTGAATAGTGGCTGCTGCAAACTGTTTATCCTGGCTTTTCACATAGGTCTAAAAAATAGCATTTCAATTAGTTTATACTTTGGTACCATCAAGTGAACAAAAAGATATACTGAACTTTGTCAAAAATACAAATTTTAGAATCTATAATATTCTCATTTATATGTACAACAGGGCCAACTGATGACTTAGTTTAATTTAATTTTGTTTTTTTACTTAAAGAATGTGCCTACTGAAGAAGCACATTTTCAAGCCAGGTTCATTCACCTGTGGCCACAGAGGCTTGTGACTCCAAAACAGATAGTGGGGTGCAGTCACCCAAAGACAGCAATTAGTTTAAGTGCAAGGTTGAAAGAGATGATGAGTCTCTCTTTGGAGGTTTCAGTTCATTTAACCAGCAGCATCTGTGAGTCTATGAAAAAAAGGGTTGCTTTTTCAGAGACACTGAATCTAAAGTTGGGAGAAGAGGAGGAAAAGGACAAATACACTAATGAAAAACATTTTCAAAACGTTATCTGAATGGTAGTAAAACTATAATAGCTACAATGAGCAGTGTTGCAATAAAGATTTTAAAAATACTCAGTCTGTAATAGAATTCCCTACTTTTGAAATAGATTTTCTTTAAAAGAATGTTTTAAAAACATACTGTAAACTATGTATTTATATAAACTTAAAAAGAAATCACTGATTTAACAATAGCAAGTTAAAAAAGCTTTATAAAATTTAATATAGCCCTAAAGAATTTCACTTTGATTATAAGTTTCCTAATTTAAAAACTCAGCTTTTCTTATTTACAGAAATAAATATGCTTTAAAATATGCATACTTACATTTCTATATTATAGTGTATGTAAACAAAATTTAAAATTCTATTTTCAACTGAATTTTTAAAAATGTATTTATTTTTGAGTAAGCTTTACTCCCAATGTGGGGCTTGAACTCATGACCCTGAAATCAAGTGTCACATGCTCTACTGACTGAGCCAACCAGGCATCCCTCAACTGACATTTTTAAAAAAAGATTCCCAACTTCAAATGAGATGTACATAATGTAGAATTAACACTATGGTTATTTAACATACCAAAAAGGATGTACATTTAAATGGTGTCAAAAGGACAAATAAAAAAAAATCTAAGAATATCTTAAAGCCATACAGATTTTGCGAGAACAGCACAAAGAACAAGATTAAATACTGAAGAAATAAATTACACAAATTCTCTTACTTCCATGTAGGAAAGATCAATTGTATTTTAACAGGTTCCCAGTTGATGACCTAATTTCCTCAATTACAAAAAATATCTTTAAAAAATTCTCTATTTGGGGGCACCTGGCTGGCTCAGTGGGTTGAAGCCTCTGCCTTCGACTCAAGTCATGATCCCAGGGGCCTGGGATTGAGCCCCACATTGGGCTCTGTGCTCAGCAGGGAGCCTACTTTCTCCTCTCTCTCTCTCTCTCTGCCTGCCTCTCTGCCTACTTGTGATCTCTGTCAAGTGAATGAATGAGATCTTTGAAAAAAAAAAAAAGAAAAAAAATTCTCTATTTTACTCAAAAAGTAACATAACCTATAACCCACATAAATGAGGTACAAATATTGACAGTGATAAAAGTAGATACATAAAATGTGTATCAGAAAGTCTAACTAAACAATGGCCTTATTAAAAATGCTGATCTTAATTGAAATGGCCAGATTACCAATATTTTAAGATAGGTTCAATGTGTCACCACTGTATAACTAAAAACTGCCATAAGACTGCCTGAGATTCACTGCCTACATCCCCAGTAAACTTGACTTAAGCAGGAAGCTGATAGCAAAAGGACAGCCCAACTGATTACCTACAATAAGAAAAAGGACAAACAAAAACAGAGACAAAAATTAAAAACTTAAAAATATATATATAAAAGCAAATTTATAAAAATGAAGTAAAAAATCAAATCTAACCAATGTTCTATAGCTATGGATTACTGGATAAAAACTTGAGATACTATATTTTCTGGCATGCATAAATATGACTAGATATCCAAAACATCCTAATTTTTAAAAATTATTTATTTATTTTGGGAGGGCGGGGCAGAGAGAGAAGAGAGAGAATCTCAAGCAGGTTCTACACCCAGTGTGGAGCCCAAAATGGGGGCTCCACGTCACAAGCCTGAAATCATGACCTTAGCCAAAATCAGGAGTTGCATGCTTAACCAACTTAGCCAGCCAGGCACCCCAAAACATCCTAATTTTACAAGAAATTCTTCTAGAAAAAAAAAATACCATGGAAGTACAGCAATCCAGTTATAAAATTATAACCTATGGAGATGCTGTAATATTCTACTACTCCTGTTAAAAGTATAAGATCATACAATTTAAAAACTCCAGTATCTATTTAGCTAAAAGGAAATTTAATATACTTATACAAGAGGATTATAGCAACAAAATAAATGAAATCAATAAAAGTTGGGAGTTAACAAAAACTGTGATTTGCGCGTAACATGTGGTACGTTTTCACTAAGAAAACTGCTTATGAGGTACAAAATTCACAATACTGATAGTAGATTTTCTGTTGCTATCCTGTACCACTAAGTCTCTGGAGCAGACTCCTCCATCTTAAAGTGCATATATCCAGGAGATAGTTTTTGAATAATATTTTTTAAGGGTGTTTGGCGGGGAGACACCTCATCCATATGCATTAATGGTTTTAAAAAGTACAACAAAACAAAAATAATGACAAAAACATCGTAACAGGAGAAATATTAGACCAAAAATACATAAAGCTAAGAGGTCATTATCTGAAGAGAGATAGGACAGTTAAACAGGACAACTAAGTAAAAAGTGAAGCCACTTTCATGAATGCAGAGTATGGAATGGATTAGTGATGATGGCAGCAGAGACATGGAATCCTTACCAGTAACATAATGTAATTTAAAACAACAACAACAGTCATAAACCAGTCTTTCAAATGCTGTGAAAACATGAAAGGGACTACTATTTCATTTCCCTTAAATTTAAAATTTGTAGCTAATGTTGATTCATGAAAATTTACAAATTTCATAGTTCTCAATCTTGTCCCAAATCACTGTTTTATTTAACACAATTACCTATTTGTAAATTGAGAAAGATATATATTTGGCTGTAAACTAAACAAATGTTTTAGAAGTTATTTTATAACAGCAGTGTATACAAACCTGAAATTCTCGGAGAAGAGTTGATATGTTGGCTTCATTTGCCAAGTTTGTCAAAATTTCAAGCTATAGTAGAAAAAAGAAAGAGTAACATTGTAAAGCACACACACAAAAAAAGCATTAATTTAATAAAGACAAGGCATTGAATAGAATGGTAATTTTTGTTTTTAAAAAGTCACACTGGGCGCCTGGGTGGCTCAGTGGGTTAAGCCGCTGCCTTCGGCTCAGGTCATGATCTCAGGGTCCTGGGATCGAGTCCCGCGTCGGGCTCTCTGCTCAGCGGGGAGCCTGCTTCTCTATCTCTCTCTCTCTGCCAGCCTCTCTACCTACCTGTGATCTCTCTCTGTCAAATGAATAAATAAAATCTTTAAAAAGTCACACTGTTACAAATGTTGTGAGGCATATACCTTTCTGGTGAATTTTGTCTTCCTACATCTCCAAGCAGAGAACAAGTAATTACATAATTTTCAAAAACAATTAGGAAAAAGAGAATCCTCCATCTTCCCTGCTTATCCCAACTTTATAATTTATATCTAATTAACCTAAACAATTTAAGGTAGTTTGTTGCTTTTTCCCCCTTTATTAATAAAGCTAGAAAACAACTTGCCCTTCATGTACTACCTCTGTTTTCCAGATACCAATTAATTCTTGGATTTGTTCTCATTTATCCTACCATCCCAAATACTTGGACATTTTAATTCTCTTTTCTTGATTCATAGTTATAAGAAGATGTAATTGAAAGTCTATCTCCAATAGGCTCACTAAAAAAGTTTCAGTTCTTCCTCGTAAAAAATATTCAAGCTATCTGAAGGAAAGCATGATAAAGGAAAAAAGGGAGACACCTGGGTGGCTCAGTGAGTTAAAGCCTCTGCCTTCGCTCGGGTCATGATCCCAGGGTCCTGGGATCGAGCCCCACATCAGGCTCTCTGCTCAGCGGGGAGCCTGCTTTCTCCTCTATCTCTGCCTGCCTCTCTGCCTACTTGTGATCTCGATCTGTCAAATAAATAAATCTTAAAAAAAAAAAAAAAAAGAAACAGAGGACAGGACAGATAGAAAACAAAACACAAGATGTATGTGTGATGTATATATACACATAGTCATATCACAAATGACATTAAAAATAAATGGTCTAAATACTCCAATTAAAAGGGATAGATTGTAGCAAGTTCCATATATATTTTCAGTACTAGTCATTTTTCAGATATATGTACTGGGAATATCTTTTTCCCAGATCATAGCATCACTCTGCAGTTTATTTTGATGAAAACATTTTAATTATTTTTTAAGATTTTATTTATTTATTTGTCAGAGAGACAACAAATGAGTACAAACAGGCAGAGCACCAGTCAGAGGGAGAAGCAGGCTTCCTGCTGAGCAAGGAGCCCGATGTGGAACTCTAACCCAGCACCCTGGGATCATGACCTGAGCCAAAGGCAGACGCTTAAAAACATTTTCATTTTTATATAATTAAAAAAAAAAACCAATCTCAAACATATAGAAAAGGTAAAAAGAACTATTTTGATCTAAATCATTTGAGAGTTGCCAATCTGACACCACATCATCCCCAAATATTTCTGTGTAGATTCCCTACAAACCAGGACATTGCCCTACAGAACACAATAGGATTAAGAAAATCAAGAAAATTAACAAATTAACACTTATACATACCTCCATGCAATCATCACTTCCATTAAGTTTCATTAATTATCTCAATCATAATAAAAGGATCCAATTCAGTATCAGACATTCAGTTTTATCTTTAGTCTCCTTTGGCCTGAAAGTTTCTATGTATTTTTCTGACCCTCACAACCTTGACATTTTTGATGACTGCAAACCAGTTATTTTCTAAAATATCCCACAATTTTGATGTGTATTAGATTTCCTTATGATTGAACCCAGTTTTCATGTGAGTAACCAATCATCCCAATATATGCTGAAAAGTCCATTCTTTCCACACAGGTTTGTAAGGTCTCCTCTATTATATAATACATCTTCATATACACGGATGTTTCCACGCTTTCTTTTCTATCCCACTTATTTTTCTGTCTAAATATCACAGTTTTAATTATCATAACTTTATATCCCTATGTTCTTTAGTGTAGTTATTATTCCCTGAACATAACACTCTTTCATAATCTCTGTTAGCATAAACTGCTCTCTTCTCCTACTCAGACCCTACAACCACCTCCCATTCAATGTACCAACAAGAACAAAAAAATTCACAAAAACATTATTCTTTTAAAATCCACTCAAACATCAACTTTTCCACAAGTATTTTCTAAATCCTAGAAACTTAACCCTACTTTTCTATCCTGCACAATACTCAATTCAATTCTCTATAATATCACTTAAAAAACACAGTGCTAAAATTATCTACTTGTCCAGTGTACAAAGCATTATTCGAGGTGCAGGTAGCGTATATAAACATAGTATTATTAAGATGCAGCAGCATTTATTATAACTGGATATAATAATAAAGTTTAGAAAGTATAAAGAAAATCCCTAAAAGTATCTGTGTTTCTGAAAATGCAGGTCTCCATTTTGTAGATGCTCTAGCAATATCTAGCTATAGCTATCTTCAAAATAAAGATGCACTAAGGGTAGTTGAAAAATAAAAGCATATGTACCTTCAGTGTCTTGATCATAGTTGGATCAGTTGATCGAACATAGAAACTCTTCAGATAAGGTTCAAACATACCCTAGATTATAAAAAGAAATACATAAATACTTTTATGGTTTTAATGCATTCATTTCTCCCTTGAATTATGTGTTCATAATGTACATACCTTTCTTTGAATTGACATAGTTGCTATATTCTGTAGGACAATATACTGCACCTCCCTAAAAATGAAAGGAGAATTTTCATTGGATATATTTTCCAAGTAAGTACCTTTATGTAAACGGTATATTAAGCCAAAAAAAATGCAGTAAGTTTCAAACTGAACTCAAATATTAAACAGTTTTTAGTAAATCTTAGGTATTTATGTCTTCCTCTTTTTTTTTTTTTTAGATTTTATTTATTTATATTACAGAGAGAAATCACAAGTAGATGGAGAGGTAGGCAGAGAGAGAGAGAGGGAAGCAGGCTCCCTGCTGAGCAGAGAGCCTGATGCGGGGCTCGATCCCAGGACCCTGAGATCATGACCTGAGCCGAAGGCAGTGGCTTAACGCACTGAGCCACCCAGGCGCCCCTTAAGTCTTCTTTTTAAACACATTTTCCTATAAACTAATAAATAAGATTTGATTCATCACGTGGAAAAGTTAAAACCTATTTTACAATACTGTATTCCTAAGATGTAAAGCCAAAACTACAGCTGCTCTGAACACATGCAAGGAAGGTGCTCTTAGGGCTAACAGAATAAACATGATCATAGCATTAATATAAACTCTTGATCAGATGATCACCATATCCCTCAGTTCTAACCAGAAAGACTAGATTTAAAAAAAAAAAAAAAAAAAAGCCTTGTTACTTTATGTCCAAATATCTAAGAAATGAATGTAGAAGTTAATGTGGTATAAAGCTTCACATGAAAAAATGCATTCCAGAACTTCCTGATAGCCTTTGAACTAGTTACAGGAAAGAAAACATTACTGAACTGAGAAAAAGGAAAAGAGTGACCATGTATAAAGACATGGTCTTTACACACAAAGAATCCTAAACACAAAGGTGTTTAGGTCCTAAGCACAAAGAACATCACTAAGGAATGGCAAAAGTCAGTCTAGAGTTAAGTAGCTGAGGCACTAAGGTCTTGTTACATGTATCTTTTTCCCCCAACTCTATCAGCAGAAGTAAGGACTCAATGAAAGAAATTTTAAATTTAAAGTAACTAATTATAACAAAATATTCAGGGTAAGCTAAATAGCTGAAACTGTTTTGTAATTCTTAAAACAAAGAAAACAAAACGACAATAAAAATCTGATCTTAAACATTGCCAAAATATTATCAATCTCTTTGGGCTTGAGCTTAAGAGAAATTTTATATTTATCACCAACTTAGAGATAAAATGTATAAAGCTTGTATGATGACCCCTTAAGTATGAAATCTTATAGACAGAACACAGAGTCATGTAATCAATGTCTGATAGATTACAGTTGTACAAACGCTACTTTTGAAGCCACACAAAAGAAAAAAAAAACAAATAAAATCATTTCCTACCTATTACTACGAAGTAAACGCACTAGTGATTTCGAAATGATGCCAACTTCAGACTTTGGTGATATGTGCCAATACAGCTGAGCAACTGCCATAACCACCTAAAAGATAAAGCATGAAAACAGTAAGAACTATAAACATGGGAGCAATCTACAGCTTTGAAGTACATTCTTACATATTGTTTACTCCTACAAAATTCCTGTGAAGTAAGAGGAATATGCTACTATCCTTTGAAGCAGGTTGAACAGTGTCCTCCCAAGAATTCATGTCTACCTGAAGAATGTGACCTTACCTGGATAAAAGTCTTTGCAGATATTATTAAGGTAATGCTGGAGATGAGATCACACTGGATTAGGGTGGGCCCTAAATCCAGTAAGTGTCCTTATAAAGAAAATTATAGACACAGACACATTAAAGAAAGCAATGTAAAGATGGAGGCAGAGACTGGAGTGATGAATCTATAAGCCACTGAGTGCGGATTGCAGGCAATCACTATAAACTAGCAAAAGGCAGTTTCTCCCGTAAAGCCACCAGAAGAAACGAACCCTTTGATGCCTTGATTTTGGACTTCCACTTTCTCACTAAAAAGTGAGAAAATACATTTCTGTTGTTCTAATTCACCTGGTTTGTGGTAATTTACTATGACAGCCCAAGGAAACCAATACATCATTGAGAAAGAAAATAGATGTTATCAGAAAACAGATGTTAAATGAGCTACCGAAAGTCTGCCTGCCAGTATGCAGCAAAGCTTTTCATAACACTCCAAACCCCATACTCTTCCTAACATTGCTGCTGCTGCTCTGAGATTGGGAATATTTTAAAAGTTTTAAGTATGCCTTTCCAAATGAAGTCCAAATACTTTTGCAAAAGTAACAAGTAACAAGTAAGATGAAAATTTTAAAAATCAGTATATTAAATTTATAATTAAATGAACTCTACTAAAATAATTCCTCTAAAGTAACAGAATTTGAAATAATCTTTTGTTTTCAAAATGCAGAACCTTAAAAACAGTCTTTGCTTCAAAGCCATTATAAGGGTGATAAGAACTTCTGTCATAAAATATAAGAGAACTATGTTTCCCCCACATGCCTCTACACTTAGATTCAGAGATCAAAAGTCCAAACTGAAAAGTGATCCAGTTTAACCTGTGACAAATGCAGAGAGTTACAGTAGTTATATCATCTTGACTTTAGCTCAGAAAACATTAATACTACTTTACTTATGCTTGTTCTATAAGGTTCTAACAAATATATGGCAGTAGTTTTATATATGCTTAAAGAGTATACAGCAGCTGAGGGTGCTTGAGATAAAAGGAGTTCCTTCCAAAACTAAGAAACATTTTAAAAATGTTTTTATTCTATTTATTTATTTTTAAAAAGCACTTTTAAAAAAATACTGCTCACAGAGTCCCAAATTTACTGTTTTCTTGGCCCATTGCTGTACTTTTTTTTCTTCTTACAAGGCTGATTTATAGCTTTCAGATATTACTTGGCAATTGAGGAACTTAAGGATATTTTATTTCTTCACTTGTGATCCACAAATACACTGTAATTATTGAACAAACTGTCCTGAATTTAAAAACTTACAAAATAAGAGCACCTGGGTGGTTCCATCGGTTAGGCATCTGCCTTTGGCCCAGGTCATGATCTGGGACTAAGTTCCATGTCAGGCTCCCTGCTCAACAGGGAGCCTGCTTCTCTCTTTGCGCCTCCCTCTCCCCTATCTCATGCTCGCTCTCTCTCTCTCCAACTTGTCCTCTCTCAGTAAAAATTTTTAAATGTTAAAAAAAATTTAAAAATAGTATCTTATAAAATAAAATTGCTATGACTGACTTAATCTACAAGAAGGTAATGGTCATTTTTACAAATACTAAAGTATACAGTTGGCTAATAAGTCTTAGTATATTATAGAAAAGAAAGTAAAACTTAATTGTAATGTATTTTACAGAAATTAAGCCCTTTTCTATTAAAAATTGTCCAATGCTACTAGTAAGAAAGTAAACTGTACTTTCTATATATGTCAATGTTTTAAAGATTCTAGATGCCACTCAGTATGTAATCTCTTCTACTATACTAATTAGGGCACTCCCTCAAGCCCACAGGCGTACATACTCTTCTTCTCCCCTAGTATTTACAAATCTAAAAGTTTCAAGTTGCTTCCATAACCAAAATTTGAAATCTATAGTCTAATTTGTAAAAGCCAAGAGGGAAACTCCCTATCTCCAAAGTCCAAAATGACTAAAATATACAAATAGATGGGTCCTCTACAGTTAAATTATGTGCATTCATGATAAAGTATATCCTATAAGCACTTTTCTATTCCTAACTATTTTTACCACTTTTGCCTTATCTACAGTTAGGACAGCCTCCCAACACTCTGCTGACAATGCCCCTTATCTACAAATCAATAGATAGCACTGACCAAGTTTCCTGAAAAAAATTTTCAAAGTTTCTCCTTTAACTGTGAGTCAGGCTAGAAGAAGGAAATCTACTCACAATCCTTCAACAGCCAACCTTTATATGTACTTAACAGCACCCAATTAGAAGGATAGCAAAATATATTGGGACAAAAGTAAATTACTCTATTTGGTATATATCAAATAAGTATGGAATTAAAACATACTGGGGAAAAAAGTACAAACTACTTCTATTTGTTTCACCATTTTTGATGAAATATATATAAAAAAATATATAAAATCAATTCCCAAGATAAAGATAAACAGTGAGTCAACTATAAAGAGAGTTTCAGTGACAAGTTACAGCTACTTAAATACAATCTGGCTAAGCTGGGCTCACTGAACTATAACCATGTTTTACAACATTAGAAAAATAGCATTTTTTTATTACTGTGTATGGCTATTTAATAATAATATAGAAACTAAATTATCAGGTATAAGATAAAAACTTCTGCAAATTACTAAGATACATAGACAGAACTCTAAGCTCTAAATCAGCATGCATCCAAAACCTTAAAATAACTCACATTTTCAAAATTTTTATTAGTTGAACAGAACCATTCATTAAGAACATGTTTTAAATTAACAATATTAAGAAAATGTTTTACTCCATCAAATGTTTAGATATAACTGCCAGTTAACAGGTAACACAGAGCACAGAAGAAAAAATTAAATAGCACTATAAAGTAAGCAAAGAGAAAACCCTAAAGAACATTCTGCAAGACTTGGGAGGTTTAAGAGCTGTAACAACCAGGTACTATACATACTGGTTTAGATTACCTATTTATATAACAGATACTTTAAAATAAACTGGTATTAAATGAGATGAAATTTTATTGAATAGAGAGGACTGACTAGGGAAAAAAGTTTAAAAAGTACTATATACAGTATGATTTTTACCTTGGTTTAAAAAATATGTATGTATAGACAAACACACAAGTGAATATATGTATATTTATGCAGAAAAAGGGTCTGGAAGAAAATGCATCAAAACATAACAGTGATTTCTCAGTGATGGGAATATGATGTTTTAATTTCTTTAAAGTTTTGCCAGTCCCTATTTCCTAATTTTTTATTGTGCACATAAATAAATGAAATATAAAGTGTATTTAAACCAAAAAGATGTAAAACAAAAGGAAACAAACTCAGGAGTCAAATGAAAATGATTTTTAACTGCTATTCCTACCAGTTAAAATCTTTTAGGTATGCGGCATTATGATAGACACTTTCTTTATATGTTAGTCTCTTAAAAACTCTTATTAGGTTGACATGAATATTAAGGACTGATACCACATACTCTCAACTACAACCAAGTAACAGAAATATGCAGTCTTCCAACCCAATGAGAAACATATTAAGCTCATATATTAGGAAAAGCCAATTAACAAAACCACAAAAGTAAATGAAGTCCAATAGGCATATAACTACCAAACCAAGTAATCTCATCAAAACTGATTTTTTCGGTGTATGATCAAATAAACAAATGCTCCCTTAGCACACTGAAATATTGTTCACTGAACTTAAATACTTTTAACAACTGTTTTTAAAAATCCATAAATTATTTCTTATAAGGGTGTTAAATTACCGCTGCATTCCTGCTCTGAAGCAAAGGCTTTGTATTCCGAATTAAAAGTCTATGGTCTGGATCCATAATATATGGCTTCTTTCTTTGGTCAGTCTTTTCCTTCTGTTCATCATCAGATTCATAGAAATTCTTTTCGTTGTCTTCTAAACCATCATCCTGAAAGAAATACAAAGAAAACATTCTTTTTGTTGGTTTTTTTTTCTTTTTAATTTTATTTATTTGACAGAGATCACAAGCAGGCAGAGAGGCAGGTAGAGAGAGGAGGAAGCAGGCTCCCCGCGGAGCAGAAAGCCCAATGCGGGCTCGATCCCAGGACCCCGAGATCATGACCCGAGCCGAAGGCAGAGGCCCAACCCACTGAGCCACCCAGGCGCCCAGAAAACATTCTTTTTTAACATCTACAATCATGATAGTATTTTATCGTAAAATACCACTGTTGAAAGTATTTGAAAATCTTAAGCTACCTGTATAAAAGAAGGCCTTGCTTTTTCTCACATTTGTAACAATGTAAATGTCCTTTAGTGCTATACATAATATTTCTTTTCTGTTATATAGTAGACCTCTGAAATATTAAATCCTCATTGATATATCCATAGCTGACTAAAGGCAAAACGTGATCATGAGACTCTTAACAAAGCTATAACAGAAGATTACCTAAAACCTGAGAACTATTTCCATACATTATCAGTCACTCTGTAACTGGATCTAAAAGTCAGAACAAAGAGAACTGTTTCAACTGCAGCATGCATAAAAGAAATCATAATAAAACTTGACAGGTTAAAAACTAGTGTGTAAGTATGTCCCTGTATTGTCAAGAAAGACTCAGTTTGATACTTAATGTATATCCACAGGGGTTGATTCTATATTTTTGCTTTGTACAAATTACTTTGTAATTTGAATTCATTGTTATCTCTGTCAAAATCTGCCTAAAGGCATTTAGTCTTAAAAATAAACAAACAAAAAAACATTAAAAGACAATAATTCTACCTAGATCCAATTCAAGAGTCGTTTAGAGGTAATTTTTGTTACTAAGTACCTGAAACACACTTTTTACTTCTGAAAAGATGAAGTTGATATACTTTTCACTATTCCTCTATCTACAACTAGAAACTGCAGACATTATATAAAAAATAAACTTAAGTAAGGAAAGACAGAGAGGAGAAGAAAGACTGGATATGGACCTCAGGACCCAAAGAATGAAACAAGAAAAGTTCCTTGGGTTTTCATTTTTACCACATTTTACCAAGGACTGAAAAACTGAGTGCCCAAAACACCAAGCACAGATAAAACAAACCCTCCAAAAGCCTACTCTCAAAGCCAAAAGGACCAAGTAAAAGAAAAATCTAGCAAGACATCTTTTAGAAAATAACTACTCTACTGTAGCTACCAATAGAGAAAAACTAAGGTTTCATTCCTACCCCCATCAGCAAAGGCTGGCGTGGAACCTAGACTTCCAACTGCCCCATGCTATAATGAGATGCCTCCATCATCCCACTGGAATGATGTCAGAAAAGGCCACTATAGCCAAGACTTTAATTCCCAGGAGATAACATGCCATCCCCACGGTGTCAATGAAGACAAAGTGAGGAACTTGCATATCTAAGTCCACCCATCAAGAACAAAGTGACCTTGGGGCACATGGGTGGCTCAGTCATTCAAGTGACTGCCTTCAGCTTGGGTCATGATCCCAGGGTCCTAGGATGGAGACCCATGTCCTCCTGCTCCCTGCTCGGCAGGGAGCCTGCTTCTCCCTCTCCCTCTGCCGCTCCTCCTGCTTGTGTTTATTCTGTCAAATAAATAAAATCTTAAAAAAAAAAAAAAAAGAACAAAGTGATCTTATCCCTCCCCACTGAGCTAGTCTAAGAAAAAGTACTCAGTGGACTCTTAAGATTTATAGCACCACCACCCAGTGGTAACAATGACACTAGTGGAGGAAACATGTAGAACAGCCATGAGACATTTCTATCCCTCCCAGCCTAAGAGCTATCAGGACAGAATTACTGGGGAACCTGAAATCCCATATTCAGCCACAGTAACAGTGAAAACAACCTCCCTGGGGTGTCAATGGAGGCTAAGTGGAAAAACTGGACTTCTACAACGACCTGGAAGTAAAGAGGGAGCATGCACTCCACCTTTCCCTAATGGAGTGTTATCAAACAAACCCAGCTAAAACAGAAGATCTGGGGGTGCCTGGGTGGCTCAGTGTATTAAATCCTCTGCCTCTGGCTCAGGTCGTGGTCCCAGGGTCCTGGGATCAAGCCCCACATGGGGCTCTCTGCTCAGCAGGGAGCCTGCTTCCCCCTCTCTCTCTGTGCCTGCCTCTCTGCCTGCTTGTGACCTCCACTGTCAAATAAATAAAATAAACTCTTAAAAAAGTAAGTAAAAAATAGAAGAACTGAATAAAATGTAGAATCTCATAATATTCAAAATGTTCAGGTTTCAATAAAAATTATTCATCATTCCAAGAACAAGATATAAAGTTGGATGAAAAATGATAAACAGTAGATACCAACATTACAACAACAGGAATATTAGAAATATCTGATTAAGATTTTACATCAGCCATCATAAAAATGCTTCAAAGGAAAATGAGGAACACCACTGAAATAAAAGGAAAAATAGAAGGTCTTAGCAAAGACTTACAAAGTCTTGAGAAAAAAACAATATATAAAAAAGAACAAACAGAAATGTTAAAGTGAAAAATATAAGAGTCAAAATCAAACAATGACTGAGACCAAAAGCAGTATTAAGGAGACAAGGAAACCATCAGTGAAATAATAAAAGAGAAATTGCCCATTCTGAACAACAGTGAAAAAAAAAGACTAACAACAAAGAAAAAACAAAAAGAAAAAAGAAAAGCACCCCGCCACACCACCAAAAAAAAAAAAAAAACCTCAGAACTTCAGGGGACTTGTGGAACTATAACAAAGTAACATCTTTTGTCATCTGAATCTTGGAAATAAAGAAGACAAAGGGTGGGGCTGAAAGAGTACTCCAAGAAATAATGGATGACAAAATATTACTTGGCAAAAGAAATAAAAACATAGACTGAATAAGGTGAGTGAATAAACTCTAAGCAAGATACATACAAAGAAATCCATAATAAGACATACTAAGTCAAACACATACAAAGAAATCCATAATAAGACATACTAAGTCAAACATCTGAAAACCAAAGACAAAGAGAAAAAATCTGGAAAGCAGCATGATAGAAATGACACTGGAGAGGATTTGGTAATGAATCAGAGTGATTAGTGATGAGGATAAAAATGTGAAATAAGTTGAAGAACTTCTTAGAAGTTAAAACCAATAGGATGCAGTGAATGAATGTGAAGGATGAAATGGGACCACTTACACAGGCTGTCCCCATTCCCAGCCTGGATAACCAAGCAGATAATGATGTCACCAGATAAGAAAACCTGTCCAGGGAGAGAAAGAATCTCTCTCTTCTTCATGGCTTCTTGCTATACAAACATTCTTAAAAGATAGTCTAAAACAAAACCTACAAATGCCTTTACTCAAAAGAGCTTCAAAAATGAGGAATTCCAATGAAGAACCATCTCCCAATATTTTCTTTTGTTCATGACTGACCTACCTTATTTCTAAGTGAATTCTCTTTCTACACATTCACAAATTCCTCCTAAGAAAACCAAATGTATAATTTGTGATCTCTAATCATTTTTACTTCAATACGGTAGAAAAGTTTTTAAAACGGCTACATAACTAAGTAAAGAGTTTTTAAACTTGACACCAAAAGCAGTCCATAAAAGTGAACATAATAAGCTGGATCTCGGGGCACCTGGATGGCTCAGAGGGTTAAAGCCTCTGCCTTCGGCTCAGATCATGATCCCAGGGTCCTGGGATAGAGCTCCACATCAGGCTCTCTGCTCAGCAGGAAGCCTGCTTCCCCCCCCTCTCTGCCTGCCTCTCTGCCTACTTGTGATCTCTCTCTGTCAAATGGATAAATAAAATCTTTAAAAAAAATAAATAACCTGGATCTCATTAAAGTTAAAAAATTCCTGATCCATGAAAAACCCTCTTATGAAGAATAAAAAAATTCTAGACTGGCAGAAATATCTGCAACCACACATATGATAATGGACTAGTATCCAGAATATAAAGACAACTCCCAAAACTCAACCGGAAAAAAAAAATTAAATTTAAAAAAGAGCAAAAGGTATTTTTAAGGACTGACCTGTACATCTCACCCTCCAAATTCACATGTTGAAGCCCTCATTCTCAAAGTGACTATATGACAAACTAGGGCCTTTAAAAAGAGGTCATTAAGTTTAACTGAGACCATCTGGGTGGCACCCTAATTCAACAGCACTGGTGTCCATATAAGAAGAAAGAGAAACGCCAATGGTGGCACAGAGAAAAAAACCATTTGAATACCCAGTGAGAAAAGAGCCATCTGCAAGCCAAAGAGAGACACCTCAGGAGAAACCAAACTTGCCAACACCTTGATCTTGAACTTCCAGCCTCCTGGAAGAACTGTAAGAACGTGAGAAATAAGTATCTGTCCATCAAGCCACCCAGTTTGGTATTTTTTTATGGCAGTACTAGCAAACTAATACAGACTTCAACAAATAAATTTACTGAAGAACGTATGGCAAAAAGCACATGAAAAAATAAAACTTCATTACCTTCTAGAAAAGCACAAATTAAACCTACAGCATATCAAAATGACTATACTACACACATATCAAAATAGCTCTCATCTTATATAAAAACATAGTGACAGCACCAAATGATAGTGAGAACACAGGAAACTGATCATTCATACACTGGTGGTGACTCTAAAAGGTTATAGCCCCTCGCAGTTTGGCAATTTCTTACAAAACTAAACTTGTAATTACCATACCAGTAATTGCACCCCTGGGCATTTATCCCTGGGAAATAGAAATGTATACTCATACAAAAATCTGTTAACAAGTATTCATAACAGGTTTATTCCTAGTAGCCAAAATGGAAACAACCCAGATGTCCTTCAATGGATGAATGGTTAAACGAATGGTAAATAAAATGGTTGAACATTTATGCCATGGAATGCCACTCAGAAATAAAAAGAAAAAAATAATGATATATACAACAAATCCAATTAATCTCCAGATAAGTATGATGAATGAGAAAAATCCTAAAAGATTACATATTGTATTGTTACATTTGTATACCATTCTTGAAATGATAACATTATAGATAGAGAACCAATTAGTAATTGCTGGGGGTGGGCAAGGTCAAGCAAAGGGAATGAAGTAGTTTCAGAGATGCAATGGCAACAAGAAGGATCTCTGTGATGGAAATATTCTGCATCTGGACTGTACGAATGTCAGTATCTTCGTTGTAATACCTTACTAGTTTTGTAAGATGTTGCCACTGGAGGAAAACAAGCATAGGTTACACCAGACCTCTCTGTATTCCTAAAACAGCATGTGAATCTACATTATTGTAAAATTAAAAGTTCAATTAAATAAAATTAAGGAGAAAAAAAATCAATAAATTCTTTTTCTTTTTTTTCTTTTTTTTTTTTTTTTTAGTAAGCTCCATGACCAGAGTGGAGCCCAACATAAGGCTTTAACTCACAACACTAAGACTGAGACCTCAGCTGAGATCAAGAATCACACACTTGGGGAGCCTGGGTGGTTCAGTGGGCTAAGCCTCTGCCTTCAGCTCTCTGCTGAGCAAGGAGCCTGCTTCCCCCTCTCTCTCTGCCTGCCTTTCTGCCTACTTATGATCTCTCTCTGTCAAATAAATAAATAAAATCTTTAAAAAAAAACAAAAAGGAAATCACATACTGAACTGACAGAGTCACCCAGGTGCCCCAAATCAATAAATCATTTAAAATCTATTTATATATATTTATTCATTGTTACAATAATAAAAGAAGTTATCTTAAATGTTATAGGCTAATATCACTTACTGAAGTACTTTTACTTTGTTAAGTGTGTACGGATAATATACAATCTTCACTTAATTCGACTTAAATATCACTGAAAATACAGAACTATTACTATTAGGTTTTTTAGAAGTAAGCATAATATTATCTCAATGTTTTTAAAATCCATAATAAAAAAATCTTAAGAACGTCTCCAAACAGAAAAAAAAACACAAAATTTATATTCTCTGGAAACCAAAGAAAAGTTTTTAAATACTCACCTTCAAATATAACCATAAATTACAACATTATCATTTTCCTTTGAATGCATAATTCAAAATAAACTATAGTTGATCCTTGAACACAGATTTAGGGGCTAACCCCAACATAGCTGAAAATCTGAGCATAACTTTTGACTCCCCCAAAATTTAACTACTAATAGCCTACTGTTAATGGAAACCTTACTAATAACATAAATAACTGATTAACATATACTTTGTATGTTATATGTAACAAATTAAATTCTTAAAATGTTAACTAGAGAAAAGAAAATGCTAAGAAAATCATAAGAGAAAACACATTTATAGTACTATACTATATTTACTGAAAAAAATCTATGTATACATGACCTGCACCATTCAAATCTGTGTTGTTCAAGGGTCAACTGTACTTGTCTGCCAGTCCTTTGAAGAAAAAAAAAGAGACTATAAATGGACTATAAATGAGATATACTCCTTTTTGTTTACTTTTATTTGCATTTATTTTATGCATAAAATAAATGGGCCGTAAGTTTTTGTTTCTTCAGTTTTTACCAGGATATCTTTTTTTCTATGCAACCTCCTGTTCTGATTTAGGAACAGTCTGCTCTTTTTCAGTAAGGATCCTCTCAGTGTGGCAGGGAGAACGCAAAGTTTGACTCTTGCTTTACATGATTTTGTACAGTTATCTGGGTCACATAAACAGCAAACCATTTTCAGAGATCATCTCAGCCCACTTATAGGAAGAGATGATACACTGTTACTCAAGGCCAGACTTGAGTGACTTTCCTTTATGGAGTTCCAGGCCAAACTGATTCTATTATGTGCATTAATAAATTAATAAAATGATATCCAAATAATCACATTCGCTAAGCATGACCACTCTCCTACAATCCTTAGTCAACCTTAATCAAACAAATGTTCAAACACTACCTGAAACTGATATATGATGAACTGCTGTGTTGATACAATCTAACTAGCAAAATTCTCAAATGCACATAAAAAGCTAATCACTAAGCATTTACTCATTCCACTTCTCCTTCATTATTAACACACTTTATTAAAGTTCAATTATATTATTTGAATAAGACATTTGCATTGCTTGATTAATTAATAAAGGGCTGACGTGTTCATGAGTTTAATGAATGAGGTAAGGCTTCCACACAGAATGGGAATAATCTCCAATAATATACATCTGAGCTGCTGGCTATATTTTCAGAGGTGTTCAATCCATAAGAATGGACAACAGCCCCAACAGAATGGAAGCCAGGTGTACACAACCAAAATGGGTATATACCACATCACACCACTTCCATAATGTACTGGCTGGCAAATTACTTGACCTCTCCTTGTCTTAATTTACCCATCTGTAAAAGGGAATAAAAGCAGTATCTATATCATGAAAGTATTTATAAAGACTGATAACGTTAGTGGAGGCACTTAGTGCCTCATGCCTACTAAACACTCAAGTAATAGCTATTACCACAGCTTTTATTAAGAAATTTTCTTCCTAGAAAAACCACATAACAGAAACCACTAATTTACCGCAAATCAAATATCCTGAGTTGCCAAATATAAAGAAAAGTTTACCCCTAAAATCTCAAAAAAGAGACTCTCACATTTGAGAATTTACAAAGGTATCATGAAACTCTTGTACAACTACTTCATTTTTACCATGATACACTGTTTGGAAAACAGTGAAACAACTTTAATCAATGACAGTTGTAGATGCTTAAAAGAAGTCCCAAACTCCAGTGACAAAAAATGTCATTATAAATATAAAAGGACTTTAAAGATCACTTTTTAAAAATAGGTAATACAGGATAATAGAGTTCTGCTTCCAGTAATAAGATAGACAATGTGAAACAAACCCTTCTAGTGAGAACTAGGAAAGCTAGGGAGAAACCATGAAACACATCTCAAAGCACTAACAAGCTAAAAGAACAGTGATGAATTATGTAGGCAAGACCTAGAAATCCATCTGCAATTTGCAATTGCTTTTCCCTAAACCTGCAATTTGCAATTGCTTTTCCCTAAACCTGCTATTACCTACAGGAGTCTGAGAGGCCTATAATCTGAGCACAGCTTTCAAAAGATTCACAAAAACATACAAACAAAAACTAGACATTAAGATCCACCAAAAAGCAAAATTCCTACTAACTCTCCCAGTCTTTAGTTTAAAAGCTGGGAGTCTTAAAAATAAATTAACTTAAGTAAATAAATAAAAGCAAGTCTTTTAGGGAAGAAGATGCTAAACTAAAGCCCAACTTTTAATCATCTCAATCCATAAGTGAAGTGATAAAGTAAATCAGATTTTAGATATCCTTACCTAGTAATAATTCCACAAGCAAACTGAAACCCAACAACCAAAGCTTCAAATTAGTTCAACAATGTTTTACAAAGAAGGAAAAAAAGGGAAGAAAGAAAATACAGTGTCATTAAGGCTAAGGATTCAGTTTCCATTTCAAAAGAAAAACAGGTTATTATATGGAAAGTGGCAAAAGAGGGGCTTCTGAAATAGATGTGCAATATCTGTTTCTTAATCTGACTACTCATTACATATGTATATTCATTTCATGAAAATTCCCTGATAAAGTCATTTGCTTTTGCCACATGTACATTATATATTACTTCAATGAAAACTTTTAAAAATATGCATATAAGAAAATTTCTTGACTACAAATCAAGAAAAAAATACAAGTTGGAGCGCCTGGGTGGCTCAGTGGGTTAAGCCGCTGCCTTTGGCTCAGGTCATGATCTCAGGGTCCTGGGATCGAGTCCCTCATCGGCCTCTCTGCTCAGCAGGGAGCCTGCTTCCTGTCCTCTCTGCCTGCCTCTCTGCCTACTTGTGATCTCTCTCTGTCAAATAAATAAATAAAATCTCTAAAAAAATAAAAAAGAAATACAAGTTTAAAAAAGCTAGATAATTGGGATAAAAAAAATTTAAGATGGACTATAAAATAACTATAGATAATATGTTCAAGGAATTACATGGATAAGATTGAGCTTTTAGAAAGGAATTCAACACTATTAGTTGTTACATAAAAGTGACATTCAGTTTTTTTTTTAATTTTATTATGTTACATTAGTCACCATAGAGTACATCATTAGTTTTTGATGTAGTGCGCCACAATTCATTGTTTGAGTATAACACCCAGTGTTCCATGCAATACATGTCCTCCTTAATGCCCATCCCTTGGCTACGCCATCTCCCCACCCTCCCCCAAAACCCCCAGTTTGTTTCCTTGAGTCCACAGTCTCTCATGGATCGTCTCCCCCTCTGATTTTCCACCTTCATTATCCTCTTCCTTCTCCTAATGTCCTCCATGCTATTCCTTATGTTCCACAAATAAGTGAAACCACATGATAGTTGACTTTCTCTGTTTGACTTATTTCACTTAGCATAATCTCCTCCAGTTCCATCCATGTTGATGCCAAATTTGGGTATTCATCCTTTCTGATGGCTGAGTAATATTCAATTGTATATGTGGATCACATCTTCTTTATCCATTCATCTATTGAAGGGCATCTCAGCTCTTTCCACAGTTTGGCTATTTGGACAATGTTGCTATGAACAATGGGATATGGGTGGTCCTTTAAAATACACCTGTATCTTGGGGGAAATACCCAGTAGTGCAATCACTGAGTCATAGGGTAGCTCTATTTTTAAGTTTTTGAGGAATCTCCAAACTGTTTTCCAAAGCGGCTACATCAATTTGCATTCCCACCAACCGTGTAAGATGGTTCCCCTTTCTCCATAACCTCTCCAACACTTGTTGTTTCTTGCCTTGTCAATTTTTGTCATTCTGACTGACATAAGGTGGTATCTCAGTGGGGTTTTGATTTGAAATTCCCTGATGGCGAACACTTTTTCACGTGTCTGTTAGCCATTTGTATGTCTTCTTTGGAGAAAGTGGCTGTTCATGTCCTCTGCCCATTTTCTGCCATGATTATCTGTTTCTTGGCTGTTGAGTTTGGGAAGATTTTTATAGTTCTTGGACCAACCCTTTATCTGTAGTGTCACTGCAAACATCTTCTCCCATTCTGTGGGTTGCCTCTTTGTTTGTTCCTTGGCTGTGCAGAAGCTTTCTATCTTGATGAGGTCCCATAAGTTCATTTTCACTTGTTCCCTTGCTTTTGGAGATGTGTCTTAAAAGAAGTTGCCATGGCCAATGTCAAAGAGGTTACAACTATGTTCTCCTCCAGGATTTTGATGGATTCCTGTCTCACCTGAGGTCTTTCATTCATTTAGAGTGTATCTTTGTGTACAGTGTAAGAGAATGGTCCAGTTTCATTCTTCTGTATATAGCTGTCCGATTTTCAAAGCACCATTTATTGAAGAGACCATCTTTCTTCCATTGGATATTTTTTCCTGCTTTGTCAAAGAGTAGTTGACCAGAGTTAAGGGTCTATTATCTGGGGCCCTATTCTGTTCCATTGATCTGTGTCTGTTTTGTGCCAGTACCATACTGTCATGGTGATCACAGCTTTATAATATATATTGAAAACAGGCAACATGATGCCACCAGCTCTGTTTTTCTTTTTCAATATTTCCTGGGTGATTTGGGTCTTCTCTGGTTCCATACCAATTTTAGAATTGTTTCAGCACTTTGAAAAATGACACTGGTATTTTTATTGGGATGGCACTGCAACTATAGATTGCCCTGGGCAGCACAGATACTTTAACAATGTTCATTCTTCTGATCCATGAACATGTAATGTTTTTCCATCTTTTTGTGTCTTCTTCGATTTCTTTCATGAGTGTTTTTGTAGTTCCTAGAGTACAGATCCTTTACCTCATTGGTTAGGTTTATTCCAAGGTATCTTATGGTTTTGGGGGCTACTGAAAATGGAACTGATTCCCTAATTTCTCCTTCTAGTTACATTGTTAGTGTATTGGAAAGCAACTGATTTCTGTGCATTGATTTTGTATCCTGCCACATTACTGAATTGCTATATGAGTTCTAATAATTTAGGGGTGGACTCTTTGGGGTTCTCTACGGAG
Source organism: Mustela nivalis (assembly GCF_964662115.1). Lineage (NCBI taxonomy): Eukaryota > Metazoa > Chordata > Mammalia > Carnivora > Mustelidae > Mustela > Mustela nivalis. The sequence continues at coordinate 77,674,651 of NC_139022.1, read as the reverse complement.
TATCATGTCATCTGCAAAAAGAGTGAGTCTGATTTCTTCTTTGCCAATTTGAATACCTTTTATTTCTTTTTGTTGTCTAGTACTTCTAGTACTATGTGACAAGAATGGACATCCTTGTTGTGTTCATGATCTCAACAGGAAGGTTCTCAGCTTTTCCCCACTGAGAATGATAATTTGATCTGGGGTTTTTGTAGATAGTTTTTACGAAATTGAGGAATGTTCCCTCTATCCCTACACTCTGAAGAGTTTTAATCGGGAAAAGATGCTGTATTTTGTCAAATGCTGAAAGGGCCATATGGTTCTTGTCTCTTCTTTTATTAATGTGTTCTATCACACTGACTGATTTGAAAATGATGAACCATCCTTGCATCTCAGGGATAAATCCCACCTGGTCATGATGGATAATCCTTTTAATGTACTGTTGGAACCTATTAGCTAGGATCTTATTGAGAATTTTGGCATCAGGGATATTGGTCTGTAATACTCTGTTTTGATGGGGTCTTTGCCTGGCTTGGGGATCAAGGTAATGCTGGCCACATGGAATGAGTTTGGAAGTTTTCTCTGTTTGTATTTTTTGAAACAGCTTCAGGAAAAAAAGTATTATTTCTTCTTTGAATGTTTGGTAGAATTCCCCAGGGAATTTATCAGGCCCTGGACTCATTTTTTGGGAGGTTTTTGACCACTACTTCAATCTTATTACTGGTTATTGGTCTATTCAGGTTGTCAATTTCCTCCTGTTTCAGTCTTGGTAGTTTATAGGTTTCCAGGAATGCTTCCATTTCTTCCAGGTTGCTTAATATATTGGCATATAGTTGTTGATAATAACTTCTAATAATTGTTTCTATTTCCTTGATGCTAGTCTCTCTCCCTTTCATTCATAATTTTATTAATTCGGGTCCTTTCTCTTTTCTTTTGGATAAGTCAGTGGTTTATCAAGCTTATTAATTCTTTCAAAGAACCAGCCTCTACTTCATTGATCTGCTCTACTGGTATTTCTGGTTTCTAATTCAATGATCTCTCCTCTAATCTTAATTTTTAATTTTCCTTAATTTTTCTTGTGCATCGCTTAGGTTTTATTTGTTGTTCTTTCTTCAGCTCTTTAAGTTGTAAAGTCAGTTTGTATATACCAGATTTTTCTATATTTTTGAGTGAGGCTTGGATGGCCATGATGGCTATGTACCACCCCCTTAGGATAGCCTTTGCAGTATCCCATAGGTTTTAGACTAATATGTTTTCGTTCTCACTGGTTTCCATGAATTGATTAAGTTCTCTGATTTCCTGGTTGACCCAAACGTTCTTAAGCAGGATGGTCTTCAGCTCCCAAGTGAATCAATTTCTTCCAAATTTTTTCTTATGATTGAGTTCCAGTTTCAAAGCACTGTGGTCTGAGAATATGCAGGGAATAATCTCGATCTTTTGGCATCAGCTGAGACCTGACTTGTGACCCTGTATGTGGTCTATTCTAGAGAAAGTTCCATGTGTGCTCGAGAAGAATGAATATTCTGTTGTTTTAGGATGAAAAGTTCTGTACCTATCTATGAGGTCCATCTGGTCCAGGGTGTCATTCAGAGCTCTTATTTTCTGCTTAGATGACCTGTCTATTGCTGACAGCAGAATGTTGAGGTCTCCTACTATTAATATATTATTATCAATATGTGCCTTTCTTTTGGTTAACAGTTGGCTTATGTATTTGGCTGCTCCCATGTTGGGGTCATAGATATTTACAATTGTTAGATCCTCTTGTTGGATAGAACCTTTAGGAATGATAAGGTGTCCTTCTGTATCTCTAACTAGTCTTTTTTAGAATCTAATTTGTCTTGATATGAGAATTGCTACCCCAGCTTTCTTTTGAGGTCAGCTGGCATGAAAAATGGTTCTCCATCCCTTTACTTTCAGTCTGGATGTAACTTTAGGTTCAAAATAAGTCTCTGTAGACAGCATATGGAGGGGTCAGGTCTTTTTATCCAATCTACAATCCTGTGATGTTTCATGGAAGCATTTAGGTCATTCACATTAAGAGTGATTATTGAAAGATATGATTTTATTGTCATGTTGTGTGTGAAGTCCTTGTTTCTATAGATTGTCTCTATAAATTTCTGTTCTATGTCACTCTTGGGGTCTTTCTACTTTTACAGAACCATCCTAAATATTTCTTGCAGGTTGGTGGTCACATATTCTCTCAGTTTCTGCCGATGTTGGAAGCTCTTCGTCTGTCCATCTATCCTGAACAACAGCCTCGGATAAAGTATTCTTGGCTGCATGTTCTTCCCATTTAGTACCCTATGTCTTCCCAACTCTTTCTGGCTTGCCTCTGTAACAGATGCAACATTATTCTGATGCTCCTCCCTCTATATGTAAGAAATCTCTTCCCTCTCTCTGCTTTCAAGATTGTTTTCTTGGATCTAAGATTTGCAAATTGTACTATTATATGTCATGGTGTTGGTCTGTTCTCACTGATCTCGGGAGAAGTCCTCTCTGTATCTTGGACATGAATGTTTGTTCCCAGAAGAGGGAAATTCTCAGCTACAATTTGCTCAGATATATCTTCTAGACCTCTCTCCTCCCCCTACCCTCTCTGGGATCCCAATAATGCTGATATTGGAATATTTCACTGAGTACTAATCTCTCTCAGTTTGATTCCTTGGGTCTTAATTTGTCTTTCCCACACTGCCTCAGTTTCCTTCTTTTCTATCATCTTATCTTCTAGCTCACTAATTTGTTCTTCTGCCTCTCTTACCCTGGCTAGAGATTCTATATTGTCATTAATATTTTTCTAAGGCCTAGAAATCATCTTGATAACTGGTACTCTGAACTCTATTTCTGACATCTTGGTTATACCCATTTGCATTAGTTATGTGGCAGAGGCCACAGTCTCTGATTCTTTCCTTTGTTAAGGGTTCCTCCTCTTAGTCATTCTGTTGAGGGCTAATTGAGGGAATATACAGAGTCCAAATTATTGATCACAACCCAAGCAAGATGCACCTGTTTTATGGGACCTTAGAATTGTCAGCCTCTTGTCTTCTGAGGGAGGGGCCTGCCATGCTGTTACTCAGGCAACCCTGTTTGGGCAGAGTTGCTCTGACCCCTCTGGGGGGAGGGATGGGCTCAGTGTAAATCGATTTCTGGGGACTTTTGTTCTCAGGCAGCCTTCTGCATCTCTTCCGAGAGTCAGAGCAGAAGTAACTGCATCCAAACTGCATCCAAAGAGATTGCAGTCTGATCTTCACTGAGCTCCAATAATGTCCGTAATGTCTCCAATTCTGTCTGTGCTGCTAATAACCACAGCATCCTGGTGCTCACTCTGGCAGCACATATACTAAAACTGGAATGATACAAGAAGATTAGCATGGCCCCCATGCAAGGACGACACATAAAACCACAGCATCCTGGGTTTTGCACCCCACAGCAGCAGTCCCAGCCCTTGCTCCCAGGGCCAGGCACTTCTCTGTCCTTTGTGCTTCTAAAGCCACAAGTTGCCCCCTGTTTGCATGTGCATCCCTATAGCTCCAGGTTTCAGTCTGTGGCATTGCCCTAAAGTCCTTTCTCTGCCATTACTGGTCTTCGAGTCTGTGCCTAGTCCCCAGCAAGGGAGGCTTTTGCCTTCCTGGCTCAAGATCACACAGGCTCCCTCTCCTTCATCTTCTGATATCTGCCTGCACAATCACAATCACAGCTCCCCACTTCATACCTCGAGACTAAATGCCAGAGAGATTCTGTTTGTAGACATCCAGATATATCTTCTGATTTTGTGAGTGTTCAGAATTGCCTGGTAGATAACCAGCTCAATTCAGGGGACCAATGGAAATAGGGTCCCCTTTTCCTTCACCATCTTTATTTCAACCTGACACTCAAATTTGTTTTTTAAGATTTTATTAATTTGACAGAGAGAGATCACAAGTAGGCAGAGAGACAGGCAGGGTGGTGGTGGGGAAGCAGGCTCTCTGCTGAGTAGAGACTGATGCGGAGCTTGATCCCAGGATCCTGAGATCGATCATGACCTGAGCCGAAGGCAGAGGCTTAAACCACTGAGCCATCCAGGCACCCCTTCAATTTTTAATACCATGTTGATATAAAGTATTATAACTTGTAAAGTGTTATAACTTATAAAAGCAACCACTTATAGACTTAACACAGTAACCTTCTGAAATTTCACTTTGACTATGACATGTGTTATAATTTTGACAGATCACAAAGAAAATTTGTGCTTAGAGAGAAAAGACCAGATAATAAACTTTAATATACTTCCATGTGTACTTGAAAGGGGTATTTGGAAGTATTTTATTTTTTAATAACACATATTTAATGAAAAAAAAACTATTATTTTCCAAAATAAAACATTTAGTTAAGAGTGGCACTGATTTGTTTTGCTTGTTTTTTTTTAATATAGTATAGTTGAAACACAATGTTACATTAATTTCAGGTATACAACATACCGATTCAACAAATTTATACGTTACGCTACCCTCACCACAATTACAGCCACCATCTATCACCATATATTGCTATTATAATATCACTGACTATATTCCCTATGCTGTGTGTTTTATTTCCATGACTTACTCATTCCATAACTGGAAACCTGTATCTCATACTCCTCTTCACACATTTTGCCCATGCAGCCTCCTCTCTTCTCTCCTCTGACAACCATCAGTTTGGTCTCTGTATTTATAAGCCTGATTCTACTTTTTATTTGTTTATTCTTCTATATTTTTAGAATTCCAAATATGAGTGAAATCACATAGTATTTGTCTTTCTCAGTATGATTTATTTCACTTAGCATAATACCCTCTACGTTCCCCTGTGTTGTCACAAATGGAATGATATTGGGGGAGGGAGGTTTGGTCAGAGAAAGAGAGAGAGAGAATCTTAAGCAGATTCCATGGCCCAGTGTGAAGCCTGACATGGGCTCAATCTCACAATCCTCAGATCATAACCTGAGCCGAAATCAGGTTTCAGTTATCAGTCACACAGTTAACTGACTAAGTCATCCAAGCACCCAGGATCTCATCTTTTTTAAGACTATGTAACAGTACTGTGTGTGTGTGTGCGCACATCCTTGCTCATTCATCTATCAATGAACTCTTAAGTAGCTTCCATGTCTTGGCTATTGTAAATGATACAATAGACACGGGGTGCATGTATCTCTCTGAATTAGTGTTTTCACTTTCCTTGGGCAAATGCCCAGTAGTGGAATTATTGGATCATATGGTATTTCTATTTTTAAGTTTTTAGTGAAACTGCCTAATTACTACAACTTATTCTATATCCTCCAGTATTTATTTAAAAACTGATCTGATGCACTCTCAACTTATTTAATACACCTGTGAATCTGGAACTAAGTAGAAAGACCTCTTCTACATCACTGAGCTAGCTATTATGAAGCTCTTAAAAATTATTCTAAATATAAAGTCCTTAATCAGAGTATTTATAATATAATTTTCATCATCTTAATAGTCTATTTTCCTGATTAACAGATAATAAAAAGTAAAACTTAAAAAGAAAAAAGAAATTATTATATCTCTCATTCTGCCAAGGAGCAGAAAAATACAAATGTGTTTTAGAAGTATTTATATCGTTTATGGCCATACCACCCTGAACGCGCCCGATCTCGTCTGACCTCGGAAGCTAAGCAGGGTTGGGCCTGGTTAGTACTTGGATGGTAGAAGTATTTATATCAACAAAGTAAAAAAGCAAAAAATCATTTGTTATATATATTATTTCTATTGAGCCTGGAAAAATGAGGCATTACCATACATACGGTTTCTAAAGGATATTAATTAAATCACATTATATTGCGGTTTACATTGGTGATTTTTCAAACCACACAGTCATCAAGTAATGTCACCTTTACTTCAATAAGATACTGATATGACTATTATAAAAAATAGAAACATTTCAAAGTAATCTGACTGATATTCAAAAAACAATAAACCTTTAAAACCTGCTCCTTTGCACCTTGGGAAAATGGATGGTTCTAAAGCAAAGGGAAGTAAAAAAATAATTTAAACAAACTCCCTAAGGCCAAAGCTGAAAAATTTGGGCAACAAATTAAATAATAATAGTATTAGTTTTGAATCCAAATAAAGTATACTTACTCTATGTTCATAGTTATATAAGCTAATAACTAAAAACAAAATAAGTAAGAAAGAAAAGCCAGGTATACCTTACAGAAGAATTCTAAATAATATCTATGTTCATATCATGTGAATGTGCACTGAAGGCTTGAAATACATTTCTTTGAGAGTGTCTAAGTGATGTGTATCTCAAACAACCCATGCAGAATTAAAGATACTACCCCTGAAAAACTAGTTAAAAAAGAGTCCTACTTATTATTCAGGACATAAATACATAAAATGTATGTGGTAAAATTCATAAAATGAGTATTAAGAAGCTGGACTTATAAATGAATATATATATTTCCCTGAGATTTAAAACAGAACGTGTGTGTATAAAAAAAACCTATATATCACAATAGATAGACTCTCTCCATCTTTCTAAAAAAATATACCTTCTAGGTGTGCTTAGGTGCCCGAGCTACTGAGGGTCTAGGTCCGGGCAGCTGAAGAGTGTGGTAGGTAACGGTCGTCAGCGCAAGGGTCATTTCGTCGCTGGGAAGGGACGGCCCTCGCCCGCGGTGATGGTGGTTAGCAAGATGAACAAAGATGCGCAGATGAGAGCAGCGATTAACCAAAAGTTGATAGAAACCGGAAAAAGAGAATGCCTCAAAGAGTTGCTGAGAGCTAAATTAATTGAATGTGGCTGGAAGGACCAGTTGAAGGCACACTGTAAAGAGGTAATTAAAGAAAAAGGACTAGAACACATTACTGTTGATGACTTGGTGGCTGAAATCACACCAAAAGGCAGAGCCCTGGTACCTGACAGTGTAAAGAAGGAGCTCCTACAAAGAATAAGAACATTCCTTGCTCAGCATGCCAGCCATTAAGATTGAATTAGATTGTGTTGTTTTGTGGTTTTATTTCTGAAAGTAAAAACTTGCCATAAATTAGGAATCGATTTCCCAAAATAAAATTCTTTTTTGTATGATGGTAAAAAAAAAAAAAAAAAAAAAAAATATATATATATATATATATATATATATATATATATATACCTTCTAGTTGAACCAAACAAACCACCCTTTAAATCTCTTTCAGAAAATAGGAACCAATTTATATTTAGGAAAGCTTTTTAGTTTCCTTAAAGTGAAGATATTGTTTCTGAATAGATATAAATGAAAGTATATCTAGAGTATCAATAATTTCATATAAAATCTGGAAGAAGTTGAAAAGAGATAGAATTAAAATAAGAGCAGCTATGAGTTGATGAATAGGTGATGTGTAAAGGGGTACTCAATAGACTGTTAGGTATTTTTGTGATGCTTAAATTTTTCCATAATTAAAAATTTGAACAGTGAGTTTTGACTGATGATCTACTAAAAAGCTATAGTACTCAAGATACTATGGTACTAGTTAAAGAATAGACAGATTAATGTGATAAAACATAAAAACAGACCCACATGAATATATAGCCAACTGATATTTGACAAAGGGGCAAAGGCAAATCTATGGAGAAAATGCAGTCTTTTCAACAAATGGTGCTAAAACAACTAGACATTTATGTGAAAAAAAAAATCAATCTAGACCCAGATCTTATAATCCAAAAATTCATTCAAAAAAAGGTTTACAACTATAAAACATAAAAACTATAAAATTCCGGAAAATAACATATGACAAACTCTAGATAATTTTTAGATAAAACATTAAAGAATTAGTCCATGAAAAAACTAATTCATTAAGCTGGATTGCTTTAAAATCAGAAACATCTACTTTGCAAAAGACAACGTCAAGACAAAGAAAAGACAAGTACAGACTTGGGAGAAATATTTGGAAAAAGCATACCTGATAAAGTTGTTATCCAAAATAACATGGAAGGCTTTTTTTTTTTTCACACTTCACAAAAACCTCACAGGTCCAGTTACCATCTGTCACTATACAAAGTTATTACAGTATCAATGACTATCTTCTCCATGCTACATACAACCTCCGGATGACTTATTTTATAACTGGAAATCTGTAACTTCTAATCCACACATCCCCATAACCCACCCCCCTCTGGCAACCACCAGTTTATTCTCTGTAAGTCTGTTTCTTTATTTTGTTTCTTAGATTGTACTTATAAATGAAATCATACAGTATTTATCTCTGACTTACTTCATTTAGCATAATACTTTCTAAGTACACCCATGTAATTGCAAATGGCAAGCTTTTATTCTAGCTGAATATTTCACTGTGTGTGTGTGTGTGTGTGTGTGTGTGTGTGTGTGTGTGTGTGTATCACATCTTCAATCTTCATCCATTCATCCACTGAGGAACTCTTTTAGGTTACTTCATATCTTGGCTAGTGTAAATAATGCTACAATGAACTTATGGGTGCAGCTACAACTTTTAAATTAGTGCTTTCATTCTCTTGGAAAAATACCCAGAAGTGACAATGCTGGGTCATATGGTGATTCTATTTTTAATATTTTGAGGAATCTCTATACTGTTTACCACAGTGGCTGCACCAATTTACATCCCCACCAATAGTGCATGATAGTTTCCTCTTCTGTACTTCCTCACCACATGTTTTTTCTTTTTGTTAGGTAATGGCCATTCTGACAGGTGTGAGGTGATATCACATTGTGGTTTTTATTCATACTTCCCTGATGATCAGTGATACTGAGTATCTTTTCATGTGTCTGTTGGCCATCTGTAGCTCTTTGTTGGAAAACTCTATTCAGGTCCTCTGACCATTTTTTTTTTTTTTTATTTTAATTTTTTATTTTTTATAAACATATATTTTTATCCCCAAGGGTACAGGTCTGTGAATCACCAGGTTTACACACTTCACAGCACTCACCGAATCACATACCCTCCCCAATGTCAATAATCCCACCCCCTTCTCCCAAATCCCCTCCCCCCAGCAACCCTCAGTTTGTTTTGTGAGATTAAGAGTCACTTATGGTTTGTCTCCCTCCCAATCCCATCTTGTTTCATTTATTCTTCTTCTACCCACTTAAACCTGCATGTTGCATCACCACTTCCTCATATCAGGGAGATCATATGATAGTTGTCTTTCTCTGCTTGACTTATTTCGCTAAGCATGATATGCTCTAGTTCCATCCATGTTGTTGCAAATGGCAAGATTTGATTTCTTTTGATGGCTGCATAGTATTCCATTGTGTATATATACCACATCTTCTTGATCCATTCATCTGTTGATGGACATCTAGGTTCTTTCCATAGTTTGGCTATTGTGGACATTGCTGCTATAAACATTCGGGTGCATGTGCCCCTTTGGATCACTACATTTGTATCTTTAGGGTAAATACCCAATAGTGCAATTGCTGGGTCATAGGGCAGTTCTATTTTCAACATTTTGAGGAACCTCCATGCTGTTTTCCAGAGTGGCTGCACCAGCTTGCATTCCCACCAACAGTGTAGGAGGGTTCCCCTTTCTCCGCATCCTCGCCAGCATCTGTCATTTCCTGACTTGTTGATTTTAGCCATTCGGACTGGTGTGAGGTGATATCTCATTGTGGTTTTGATTTGCCTCTGACCATTTTTTAATTGGATTTTGTTTTATTGTTGTTGACGTGTATTGAATTCTTTATATATTCTGGATATCAACCCCTTATCAAATAAATCATTTGCAAGTATCTATCTTCATTCAGTTAGGTTGCCTTTTCTTTTTGTTGATGGTTTCCTTCACTGTATAAAAGCCTTTTAGCAATGCCTGGGTGGCTCAGTTATTTGGGTATCTGCCTTCAGCTCAGATCATGATCCCTAGGTCCTGGGATTGAGTCCTGCATCAGGCTCCTTGCTCAGTGGGGATCCTGCTTCTCGCTTTGCCTGCCCCTCCCCCTACTTGTGTTCTCAATCTCTCTGACAAATAAATACAATCTTAAAACTAAACAAACAGGAGCACCTAGGTGGCTCAGTGGTAAAGCGTCTGCCTTTGGCTCAGGTCATGATCCCAGGGTTCTGGGATCGAGCCCCACATCGGGCTCCCTGCTCAGCAGGAAGCCTGCTTCTCCCTCTCCCACTCCCCCTGCTTGTGTTCCCACTCTCGCTTTGTCTGTCTCTCCCTGTCAAATAAATAAAATCTTAAAAAAAAAAAAAAAACTAAACAAACATAAAAACTTTTTAGTTTGATGTAGCCCCATTTCCTCCCCCCCTTTTTGTTTTGCTACTGTTGCACGTAACAACTAAAGACACCCCCCCCCCAAAATATTGTTATACCTCATAGCAAACTGATATGTATTCTTCCAGGATTTTAATGGTTTCAGGTCCTACATTTAAGTCTTTAATCCATTCTGTGCTTATTTTTGTATATGGCAAAAGAAAGTGGTCCACTTTTACCAACACCATTCATGGAAAAAGACACTTTCCCATTCTATGTTCTTGTCATCTTTGTCATGAATAGACCATTAGGGGTGGGTTTATTTCTGGGCTCTTTATTCTACACCATTGATCTATGTGTCTACTTTAGTGCCAGTAACATACTGTTTTGCTTTTTTTTTTTTTTAAAGATTTATTTATTTGACAGAGAGAAATCACAAGTAGACAGAGAGGCAGCCAGAGAGAGAGAGAGAGAGAGAGAGAGGGAAGCAGGCTCCCTGCTGAGCAGAGAGCCCGATGCGGGACTCGATCCAAGGACCCTGAGATCATGACCTGAGCTGAAGGCAGGGGCTTAATCCACTGAGCCACCCAGGCGCCCCCCACCGAGCCACCCAGGCGCCCCCATACAGTTTTGATTAATATAGCTTACATATACTTTGAAGTCAGGAAGCATAATCCCTTTAGCTTTGTTCCATGTTCCCAAAATTACACTGGCTACTCAAGGTCTTTAGTGGTTCCACACAGACTTTAGATTATTTGTTCTAGCTCTGTGGGAAATGACACTGGTATTCTAATAGGAACTGCAAGGAATCTGTAGATTGCTTTGGGTAGTCTGGACATTTTCACTATTAATTTTCCTTACACATGAGCAGGGTATATCTTTACATTTATCTGTGTTGTCTTCAATTTCTTTCATCAATCTCTTAAACGTTTCAGAGTACAAGTTGTTCAACCCCTTGGTTAAATTGTTCCTAGGTTTTGTATGTATATATATATATATATATATATATATATATATAAATGTATATGGGATTACTTTCTTAATTTCTCTGATAGTTCATTGTTAGTATATAGAAACAACAGATTTCTATATATTAATTTTGTTTCCTGAAAGTTTACTGAATTCGTAAGTTACTTCTAACAGTTTTTTGAGTCTTTAGGGTTTTCCATATCTGGCATCATGTAATCATCAATACTCAGTTTTGTCAGTCTTGTCCTTTCCAACTTGTATGTCTTTTATTTCTTTTCCTTGCCTAATTGTTATGCCTAGGACTTCCAATACTATGATGAATAAAAGTGGCTAGAGTTAGCATCTTTGTCATACCCCTGATCTTAGAGGAAAAGTTTTCATTGTTGGCTGTGATGTTAGCTATGGATTTATCATATATGGCCTTTATTATATTGAGGTATGTTCCTGCTATACCCACTTGGTTGAGAGTGTTCTATCATAAATGGATGTCAAATATTTGCAAATGCCTTTTCTGCATCTTACAAGATGATCCTATGACTTTTAACCTTTATTTTCCTAATGTGGTATATCATGTTGATTGATTTGTTAAACCATTCTTGCATCTCTAAAACGAATCCCACTTGGTCAATCCCACTTGGTCACGGTGTATGATCCTTTTAATATATTGCTGGAACTTGGGGTGCCTGAGTGGCTCAGTGGGTTAAGCCGCTGCCTTCGGCTCAGGTCATGATCTCAGGGTCCTGGGATCGAGTCCCGCATCGGGCTCTCTGCTCAGCAGGGAGCTTGCTTCCCTTCCTCTCTCTCTACCTGCCTCTCTGTCTACTTGTGATCTCTATCAAATAAATAAATAAAATCTTAAAAAAAAAAATATATATATATATATATATAATATATATATATATATATATATATATATATATATATATATATTGCTGGAACTTAATTTGCTAATATTCTATGTTCGTCAGGAATACAGGCCTGTAATTTTCTTTTTGTGTTGTGTCTTTGGTTTTCCTATCAGGGTAACTCTGGCCTCATTAAATGAGTTTGGTAGTTATGCTTCCTCTTCAATTTTTTGGAGTAAGTTGAGAAGTACAAGTATTAACTCTTTTTCAAATGTTTGTTAGAATTCACCCGTAACACCACCTGGACCTAGACTTTTGTATATTGGGTGTTTTTGATTACTAATTCATTTTGAGTGGTTGATCTATTCAGATTTTCTCCTTCTTCATGATTCAGTCTTTGAAGATTGTATGTTTCTAGGAATTTATCCATTTCTTATATATTGTCTAATATTTTGGCATATAACTATTTATAATATTCTCCTGCAATCCTTTGTATATCTGTGGTATTGTTTACAATTCCTCCTCTTTCATTTCTAATTTATTTTGACTCTCTTTTTTTCTTGATGAGTCTGGCCAAAGGTTTATTGATTTTGTTTAACCTTTCTAAGAACAAGCTCTTAAGTTTCACTGATCTTTTCTTTTCTTTTCTTTTTACATCTCTGATCTATTTCAAAATGTTGTTTTTATTATTTCCTTCCTTCTTCTAACTTTGGACTTCATTTGTTCTTTTTCTAGTTTTTTTTTTTTAAGACTTCATTTACTTGAGATAAACTGAGAGACAGACCACAAGCAGGGTGAGGGTCAGAACGGGAAGGAGAAACAGTCTCCCTCATGAACAAGGAGCCTGATGTGGGGCTTGATCCCAGGACCCAGAGATCATGACCTGAGTTGGAGGCGGGGGCTTAATCAACTGGACCAACCAGGTGTGCCTTTCTAGTTCCTTTAAATGTAAAGTTAGAGGGTTTGATATTCCTCTTTTTTCTTGAGGTAGGCCTATATTACTATGAAATTCCCTCTTGAAACCATTTTTGCTTTGTCCCAAAGATTTTGGATTGCTGACTTTCCATTTTCGTTTGTCTCAAGGTATGTTCTGATTTCCTCTTTGAATTTTTCATTGACCTACTGTTTAATACCATGCTGTTTAGTTTCAATGTGTTTGTGGTTTTATTTTTTTTCCACTTTTATGTAACTGATTTTTAGTTTCATACCATTGTGGCCAAAAAGGTGCTTGTTATGAATTAAATGCCAATTTTATGGAGATTTGCTTTGCGGCCTACTGTGTGATCTATCTTAAAATACTGGTACCCACATTGGGGAGGGTATTTGCTTTGGTGAGTGCTGTGAAATGTGTAAACCTGGTGATTCACAGACCTGTACCCCTGGGGATAAAAATATATGTTTATAAAAAATAAAAAATTAAAAAAAAAATACTGGTACCCATCGTTTCTTCAAACCAATTTGCATGGTATACATTTTTCATCCCTTCAATTTTCAGTCTGTACATCGTTACATCTGGAGTTTCTTGTAGGCAAAACCTATAAGGGTCGCATGTTTTTATCTATTCAGCCATATTATATCTTTTGAATGCAAAATTTAGTCCATTTACATTTAAAATAATTATCAACAGGTATATGCTTATTGCCACTTTAACTGTTTTCTGTTTTTGCAGTTCCTCCCTGTTCCTTTCTTTTCTATCTTTCTTTGTGGTCTGATAACTTTCTTTAGTGTTATGTTTAGATTCTTTTTCCTTTCTATATTTACCTTTTAAGTTTTTTTCTTTGTGCCTACCATGAGGTTCCCCACTTAACATCTTATATATGTAACAGTCACTTTTGAGTTGATAATAAATTAATGTTGAGCACATTCCAGAACTTTATATTTTTACCACACCCCATTTAATATTTCTGTTGACACTTTTTTTTTTAAAGATAGTGCATAAGAGAGAGAGTTATGCATCCAAGCAGGGGAAGGGGCAGAAGGAGAGAGAGAATTTCAAGCAGGCTCCATGCCTAGCACATGCCCAGGATACACGGCTTAATCTCACAACCCTGAGATCATGACTGCCAAAAAAAAAAAAAAAAAAACCCAGCCAGCACCTAACCAACTGTGCCACCCACCTGGCCCCTGACACATTTTACATCTTTTTATTTTATATACCTCTTAACTAATTATTGCATCTTTAATTAATTTTATTACTTTGTCTTTTAACCTTCATACTTGCTTTATAAGTGTTTGATCTACAAACTTTATTATTTATTTACTTTTTCTGGTGAGATTTTTACTCTCATATACTTTATTACTAATTAGTGCCTTCTCTTTTTTAGTTTACAGAAGTTCCTTTAACATTTCTTGTAAGACCACGTTAGTAGTGATGGACTCTTTTAGCTTTTGCTTATTTGGAAAACTCTTACTCCATCCTTCAATTCTGAAATGATAACCCGATAAGGTAAAAAACATCTTGACTGCCAGTTTTTGCCTTTTAGCACTTGGGATATGTCATTTACTTCCTTCTGGCCAGTAAAGCTTCTATTGAAAAATCTGCCTATGGCCTTACAGGGTCTCCCTTTTATATAATATGTTGCTTTTCTCTTGCTTCTTTTATGATTTTTCTCTTTATCCTTAATCTTTACCATTTTGTGTCTCAATTATGTTCATCTTATCTGGAACTTTCTGGGCTTCCTGGACCTTGTGTCTCTTTCCTTCCCTAGATTAAGAAAGTTTTGGGGCATAATTTCTTCAAATAATTTTTCTGACTCTTTCTCTTCTCCTTCTGGGACCCCCATAATGAAAATGCAATCCTGCTTAATGTTTTACAAATGTCCCTTGGGGTATCTTCACTTAATTTTTTTTTTTTCCATTTTGCTGCTCTGCTTGATGTTTTGCATTGTTTTTTCTTCTAGTCTGCCGATACATACTTCTCTTTCAACCATTTGGCTGCTGGACCCCTCCAGTGTATTTTTCAGTTCAGTTATAAAACTTCTTGGTATTTACATTTTCTATCTCTTTGTTCAAATTCTCACTGTACTTCTCCATTTTTCTCTGGAGAACCGTGAGCATCTTTATGACCATTACTTCAAATTCTTAATCTGGTAGGTTGCTTATCTCCATCTCATTAGTAACTGTTTCTAGGTATTTGCCTTGTTTTTTGGTATGAAACATATTCCTGTTTGTCCATTTTGTCTGTCACTCTGTTTTTCTATGTGTATTAGGGGAAATTATTATGTCCCTCAGTCTGAGGACTGGTCATGTGTATAAGCTGTTCCATGTGGATCAGAAGTGTTATCTCCTCTGGCCATCAGAGCCAGGGACTCTTACACGCATCCCTTAATAGGTTTTATGTGTCCAATGGCTGTGATAGGGCCACGGCTGCTGCACAGGAGTGGAAACACTCACTTGACCTGGCTCAGCCACTATGTGAGGCAAGCAGGGTTCAAACTGTTTGACCAATCCAGTTACAACTTAGTCTCTACTTGAGGTGAATGAGGCTAAGAACTTATATCTGGCCCAGTGATGGCTGGAATACTGTCCAAGGACGGCAGGGCTGAACATGCTTGCCTGGCCCTGCTGCACCTTCAGTGCTACATGGGACGGACAGGGTGTGGGGGCTTGCACAACCTGGCACAGCCTGGATGGACAGAGCCTTCTCTCCAGTGCTAGCCAGCTAGAGAGATAGCACCGACAATGATGACTATTTGCTCTATCACTAGCAAGTCAGGATGAGATTGCAAAAATAATATCCACCAGTACTTCCATCCCCAGACAAAAAAACTTGCAGTTTCCTATCTCTCTGGCAGGCACTTTAAAATTAGTAAATGGGTCTCCCTCATTTATGGTGGTGTGTTTTCAAACTGCTGCTTTTGCACTTATCTTGGGACAGGTGGGGTTCACACTTGAGCCCTTTAAGACCAAAATCTCTCTTCCCTATAGTTCTATGATTCTTTCGGTCTTAATCTACATTGAATTTTAAAACCAGGTATTTGGGGGCTTGTCTTCCTGGTGCAAGCCCCTAGGGCTGGGGTGCCTAAAGTGGGACATAAATACCTTCACTCCTCAAGGGAAAAATCACATATTTTGGAGACTCCTCCTCATTGTGTGGTCACTATATCTGGGATAAGGCTGTGGGTGAGGCCATGTCTTTGCCTCTCCTACCCATCTCAATGTGTCTCTTTTGTCTTTTGGTGTGGAAGTGCTATTCACCCAGTTCTCAAGTTCGTTTCAGAGGAAAATTATTCTACTTATAGCTCTAAGTTTGTTGTGTACATGGCAAAAGGTGAGTTCAGTGTCTTCCTATGCTGCCTGAATCCCCCTGAATAAAAAACTGTTACAACTCTACAATAAGAAACCAAACAATTCAATAAGCAAAAGATCTGAGCAGACAAATCCCCAGAGAAGATATACAGATGACAAATACACATATACAGAGATGTTTAACATCATATGTAATCAGGGAAATGTAAACAAAAATGAAACAATAATAAGATATCACTACGTTCTTATAAGAATAACCAAAATCCAGAACACTGACATTACCATATGTTAATGAAGATGTGGAGCAACAGGAACTCTTAATTCACTGCCAGTGAGCATGCAAACTGGTACAGCCACTATCAAAAACAATTTGGCAGCATCTTAGAAAATTAAATATACTCCTACCAAAGGATCTAGTAATCATGATCATTGGTCATACTCAAATGAGTCCATACAAAAACCTCAAAAACTCAAAGAAGTCCTACACAAAAACCACTTTTTAAAAAGCTGATTTATAGCAGCTCTGTTCATAATAACCAATTCCTGCAAACAATCCTTCAGCAGGTGGAAGGGTGCATAGACTGCTGTATATCCAAACAATGGAATATTATTTGGTGCTAAAGAGAAACAAACTATAGAGCCATGAAAAGATGTAGAGAATCCTTAAATGCATATTACTAAGTGAAAGAAGCCAATCTAAAAAGGCGATAAAGTGTATTATTTCAGGTGTATGATACTGTAGAAAAGCAAAACTATGGAGAGAGTAAAAAACTGTTAATTGCCAAGGTTTGTGTAGGGGAGAGAGATGACTAGGCAGAGCACAGAAGACTCTTGGGGCACTGAAACTATTCAGAAGACTATAATGGTGGAGTCATGTTACACAGAATATACAACACCAAAGGTGAACACTAATGTAAACTATGGACTTTATGTGATAACTGATGTATTAATATACATTCACTGATTATAATAAATGTACCACTGTGGTATAGAACGCTGATAGTGGGAAAGTTGAGGGTGTAAATAAACAGGGAGTACAAATGACCTCTGAACAACACAGGGGCTAGGGGCAATGACACTACCAGCCCCCAGTCAAAAATCCGGGACATCTGGGTGACTAAGTTGGTTGGACGACTGCCTTCGGCTCAGGTCATGATCCCGGAGTCCTGGGATTGAGTCCCGCATTGGGCTCCCAGCTCCATGCGGAGTCTGCTTCTCCCTCTGACCTTCTCCTTGCTCATGCTCTCTCTCACTGTCTCTCTCTCAAATAAATAAATAAAATCTTAAAAAAAAAAAAAAAGTTGTGTACTTTAAAAAAAAAATCCAAGTATAACATGGAATTGCTCAAAACCTTAACACTATTCATCAGGAACCTTACCAATAACATAAATAGTCAATTAACACATATTTTGCATGTTATATGCATTATATACCATATTCTTAAATAAAAGAGAAAAGAAAGTATTATTAAGAAAATCTTAGGGAAGAGGAAATACATTTACAGTACTGTATTTGCAAAAAAAAAAATTCACATTTAAGTAGAGTCATGCAGTTCAAACCTATGTTTATCAAAGGTCAACAATATATTGAAATGGCATTTTCTGCTCTATTTTGTTATGAACCTGAAGCTTCTCCAAAAAATAAACTGTAATTAAAAAAAAGAACCGGAGGGGTAGAACCAGTGAGTTTAGTATCTGAACCTATCTCATATGAATATAGGCCTCCCTTCACTGTGTAATGACCACACCAAATGCTAATATAAAAACATCACTTTGCTCTAAAACATTTACTTTCAGTAAAGAGAAATGTTATTACATTAAATATAAGATTTATGAAGGTAAAAAAAATTACTCCTACTCTATAAACTGTATTTATAAAGTCACAGTTTATACAACTTTAAAGTACCATTTTTATTACATAGACTCATAGAATAAAGTATGAAATTATGCTTAAGTAGTAATACTGTACATAGATTTTTTTTACCTGAAGCTCCAAATGCAAATGTTAAAATTACAGTAAGTCCGTGTTTAAACCCACAGTTTTTTACTCTGAAGATAAACTTTGATTTTAAGAGATCTTAGGACAGAGGGAGACTTGCTCATTTTATCTCAATGAATCTTTACTAAGAAATAAACACAAACTATAATCTTTATGTTAGTTCAACAGGAGTAACAAAAAATAAAAAATAAAACTGACAATTAAAAATTATATAATATAAAATCTGCTTCCATATGAAAACTGGAGAAAAAATCAAATACCTCTGAAAAACATTTTCTTCTGCGACATGTGACCAATAACACTGGAGTCAGTACAAATAAACAACTCAGCTGAAGTAATCCCTAATGTTAGCAAAGATTTTTCACAAATACCTTACTGGATACTTAAACAACCCCATGAGGTTAGCAAAGCAGGTATTCACTGTCTTTTTCACAAGATGAAAGAACTGAGTTACACAAGCTTATCTGAATTTATCAGTAATCTCAGACTGAAAGTGGTGGGGCCAGGGATTTTACCTCTAAGTCCTAATTCCTCATCTTGTCCTCTCTCTCGTTAACTTGGCATTTATAAAAAGACACTGAATGTATCCACTTGCCTTCTAAATTCAGTGATAGCCTAGTGGACCCTAGCATAATCTTAAGATTTGTACCAGGATAAAAGAATCTCTGCAGTCTGCTATGGACACAGACTATTAGACTATTACCTAATGCTTAAAAGCTATGCAGAGGAATATATCATGAGAGTCTCATGTGATCTGAGATACCTGTATTAGCACAGAAACAAAATATCATAGATTGGGTGGCTTAAAAAATAAACATTTAATTCTCAGTTTTAGAGGCTGTCAAGTCCAAGATCAAGGTGTCAGCAAACTGGGTTCCTGGAAAGAACCTACTCCCTTGCAGATGGCTGCCTTCTCATTACATCCTCACATGGCAGAGAAAGAAAGAGGAAAAAGCTTTCTGGAACCTCCTCTATTAAGGACATTATTCCCATGGTGAAGCCCCACCCTCACAACTCCATTTAAACCGAATTACTTCCAGGGTACCCGGCTGTCAGTTAGTAGAGCATGTGACTCCGTTTCAGGTTTATAAGTTTGAGGCACATGTCGAGTATAGATACTACTTAAAAAGAAAGTAAAATCTTAAAAAATTGAAAAATAATAAACCTAGTTAACTTCCCAAGTCCCCACCTCCAAACAGCATTACCCTTAGGGTTAGGATTTCAACATATGAATTCTGGGGAACACAAACTTCAGTCCACAGATACCACAGCAATATACTGGTGTACATTTCTGTGACACTGTGTTAAATGTACCTAAAAAGACCAGAGTGGGTAGGTGGTTAGCAATATTGTAATCACTTAGTTAAATTAACTATTTAGTATGGATATAGAATACCTTATCAGAGAAATACATCCACTAGAGGAAAAAAAAAAAAGTCATGTCTAATAAAATCTTAAATTTAATATTTTTTTCTCAAAGAAAGAAAGAAGTCATCTCTCTCCCCCAAAATTATGTCTATACAAAACAAACCAGGATATGTATACTGGTTTGAGACTTTTTCCTTTCATGAGGTAAATGCTATGCTCTTCACTTTACATGTTTTATATCACAGCCCAGTGACCACTATGCCACACAGGTGGAAGTGTGGGTTTGAGGACCATTGAACACTGAATCTCCCCCAATACATCACAATTATGGAAACACCTGTGCCCAGTAACTTTCTGTTGAGCCACTATGGAAATTCACAGTGTTCAATTGCCCACAGCACTTTTCATTTCTTATGACTATACATTCAGCTCCAGTACAAGTAAGAATGCAACAGTTTCCAAACTTTGTTACTAAGAAATCTAGATCTATGAAAGGCTTTTTTTCAAGTTTTTCTGAAATAAAATATACTCATGACACATGCTAAACTTAAGTCTAAGGGTTCTAAGACATGAGAAAGAAGGATCCTAAGTATATGAAAACTAAATAATTCCTATCTAATAATGAGGAATAAATGAGAACTGCTTTTTTTATGTGAATGTATTGTAGAGTACTTCTCATTCAGTCATAAGTTATGAAATAAAATTAAGATCAACCTAAGTAGAACTAATCATGATTCTTCATGTATTCATTATCTCTTTACCTTACCCCCTGAAATAAAGAAAATATATTAGAGAAGGTAAATGTCTGATGAATTGAAATTAGTGAATCTAATTCTCCTTTTTGGACGTTTTTTAAAAAAGAATAAGGTTAGAACAGAGGTCTTAAAATATTTGTAGACATTTCAAGGAGGAGGGAATAAATCAGTAAAGGTTTTTTTTTTTTAATCTTATGGAGAACCTTAAAATTCATATTTTAGGGAAAAAATTACATTTTATGAGGAAAAATCTATATTCCAGATAAGGCAAGGGTAGGAAAATTAGGGTTCCAAGAAACAACAATTTAAATACTTTAAAAGGCAAAGTCTAGGTTATGAAGAACTCTTTAAATAAAACATAAAACTTTACAAAGGGAGCATTTATTCCTGATTAATTCCAAAATATGCATATGTCTAAATTAAATTATATCCTTTGAGTCACTTCTAGCAGTTAAAGTTGTTCTAAAAATAATGTATGGATAACCAGTTGAATACAAAGCTAAGAATGGATTGTTCAGAGAAGAAACTGGAGATAAGGAGCAGAAGATATACTTACTCTACAATGCAGCAATATCACTACTATACAAATAAAAACATATGTCCACACAATGACTTGTGACTATTTAGAAAAAGGAAACTTACAGCTCATAGCATATTGCAAAGTTCAGAGATCAAGCACAAGAAAGCGCAGACTGCGACAGAGACAGAGATAAATTGTGTGTGTTACAGAAATTCTATGTTAAAGAAATGAAGAGGTGTAAAAGGCATAATTTATGATATTCACCCACACATATACCACTTATTTCATTCTTTATTCTCTTCTACAGTTACAAATTACCAGATATTACCACTTCTCTTCAAACTAAACAATTTCTTGAAGTCTTTCTTGTAACACAATTTACCGATGTAGGAATTTTTCAATTTTGTTCTTCTGAAAATGTCTTCATTCCACCTTTATTTCTGAAGACTGGATTTATTCAACATGGAATACTTTGTTGACAGTTTTTCCTGTCAATAATTTTAAGATGATATTCCATTGTTTTCTAGATGTCACTATTTCTGATCAGCAGTTAAGTCATATCACTATTCTTCTGTATATAATACACTGTTTATCTCTGCCTGCTTTCAGTGTTTTTTTCTCTTTTGATTCAGAAGTGTAACTATGCTATGTTTAAATGTGACTTTTTACTTGTTTTGCTGGAGAATCTGTTAAGACTTAAGAATTTGTTAAGTTTCTTGGGTCAGTGTGCTTGGATTTTCCTCCTTCAACTAAATTTGACATTTTTTTCAGCCTTTATTTCTACAGGTATTATCTCTGCTCCATTCACTCTTTCCTCTCCTTTTGGGAATTCAGTTACAGTTACTTCATTCTCTTTGATATTATTCCACATGGCCCTGAGACTCTTACCTTATTTTTCTGACTACATAATTTCTACTGATTTACCTTCAGGATTCTTGACTCTTTTACTGCCTCTTCTTGGTTACCCAGCCTGTCTAGTATATTTTTCATTTAATCATTTTATTTTTCAGCCCTGGATTTTCCATTTGGTTCCTTTTTACAGAGTCTTTTTCCTGTTCAGACTGCTCATCTGTTCATTCGACACAACTATACTGCTTTTGGTATTCTGGCCATATATTTAATAGCTGCTTTGCTTATCTGTAAGTGCCTTTTCTTGATTATACTGAGGTGACTTTCTATTGACTGGTTTTTCTCTTGAGCAGCAGTCATGTTTTTGTTTCTCATGTCCACTGATTGTTTTAAAACTGTATTCTAGATATGATCAACAACACACCATGAAAGTCTTCCATATACTACATTCCTCTAAAGTGTAATAGCATTTGTTATAGCAGATATTTTACTGGTCTCCAACTGCAAACTCTAGGTGGCCAACAAGTGAAATCTCCATTTAGTTCTTTTATCTTCTAAGTGCTGTTTTTTCGCTAGACCCACTGGCGTCTTTCCCACACATCCACATTTTAAGGTTTAGCCAAGGATTTGGATCTATTTACTACATATTTCCAGGGGTTCACCCTTCTGTGGCTGCCACCATTCCTTTTGGAATTTCCCCCAAATATTTAGGTATTCAGCCAGTCTTGAAGTCTGTTCTCTGACAGCTATGTAAGTAAGGCTGTGGCTTTTTCCATCATTGTAGCAATTTCGTGAGTGATTTCAGACAAAAACCTGCAAACTCAAAAACCTCACACCTTGAAATTTCAGCCTTGTATATGTAGAATCTCTGGGGTTTTTTTCCTACTTTTGACTGTCTTACAGTGACTTTAGATGGCTGGTGTTTGCTAAAGTTTTCTAGAGTTAACCAAATCAAGGCATTCCATTAGCAGAAGCTGAAATGCTAAGTCCATGAAGAACATCTCAACTGCAAGTCAAACGTCTTGATGCTTTTTATGTGAAAATAAACCTATCTCATATACCTCACCTCCACATTCCATTTTCCTCACTCTTCGCATTACATGCCATTGAGCCACATTATTGCCCATTCCTAAACCCACCATCTGTAAGAGGAATGTAGTTATTAACATTAACTAGACTAGATTGGGCTGAGGAACAACATGGCTTCTTTAAAAGTATGTGAATGCTCAATCCGTACAGAAAATCTGTTTGCAAAGAAGATCTTTTCCAATGGGGTAGGCTGTTGGAGACATCTAACAGTGCTGCATTCTCTACATAACCTAGACAACAATGCACTAGAAGAATCTGTCTGATATGACTATTTTGGAACTATGGAATCTACTGAAAGCTTGCTACTTCCAGGAAGACTAGTGACTTTAAGATATATATCAGAAATTTAAAGTCTAGGGGCACCTGGGTGGCTCAGTGGGTTAAAGCCTCTGCCTTCGGCTCAGGTCATGATCTCAGGGTCCTGGAATCGAGCCTTCTGGGATCAAGCCCTGCATCGGGCTCTCTGCTCAGCATGGAGCCTGCTTCCTTCTCTTTCTCTGTCTGCCTCTCTGCCTACTTGTGATCTCTGTCAAATAAATAAATAAAATCTTTAAAAAAAGAAAGAAAGAAAGAAAGAAATTTAAAGTCTATACAGATACAACTAAATGGATAACAGAATGGAATAAAACTGGATGCTTCTAATTACCACATTATTAGTTTACATAAAATCGTAATCTTTTCTGAGGTGAATATAGAAAACTACTAAGCAGCAAAATCACACAATTAAAGATTAATGTAAATAACTGACTTGTCAGAAGACTGAAATTCATTATTAAATGTATTCACTCCTTTATGCTATAGTAATAAGGCTAACACAGAGAAAAATATAAGGAAAAATGGATGATACAGACAAGAGAAATTAAAATAATGTAAGTATGTATGGGGGAGGAGCTCAGGAAGAAAGAGAAAACTTAGCAGACAGACACAAGAGAAGGGCAGAAAAATGAACCACATTTCTTAACTTCTTAAACTCTAAGTCTCTCCTCCTAAAAGTAAGTTGGTACATGCTGAAAGTCATAAAATACTTAAAACTATGAACATTCCAGGACTTCTAGGTAAAGATGGTGAAATAAAGACAGAGGATATAATCTCTTTCCACAATATAAAAAATGTGAGGAAAATAAAAACGTAAAAGTAACACAGTTCACTCAATACTAACGAAACAAGAAGGTCACAATCTATTGGCACAAACAAGTTTTAAGTTTTTTAAAACAGCAGATTCTAGCAAAACATATTCCTTGCTTCTTGAGAATGTTCATTAATAACCTTCTACTCGGGCACCTGAGTGCCCTTCTGCTCAGGTCATGATCCTGGAGTCCCAGGATCCAGTCCCACATCAGGAATCCCTGCCCGGCAGGGAGTCAGCTTCTCCTGCTAACCTCCCTCCTCTCATGCTCTCTCTCATCTCTCTCTCTCTCAAATAAATAAATAAAATCTTTAAAAAATAAATAAACTTCTCCTCCCCAAATTTAGACAAAAGAAAACAAACAATCATTCTTATCTTTGCACTCTACTGGCGGCGTTTGGGCTGGTGACAGAGGTTAATGGTGGAAACAGGTGGTGAGGAGAAGCAGGTGGGAGAGTAAACAACAAAGCTGACTCTCCCTGAAAGAGGTGAAGAAACTCAGAGGTAACACTGTCCAAAAGAAACTTTTATGATAAGGAAACATTTTATATCAGCACTATCTAATACAGTAGGTACTAGCTACATGTGACTATTGAGCCACTTAAAATGTGGCTAATGCATGTGAGGAACTGATTTTCAATTTTAAATAGCTACATGGGGCTAGTACCCCCTATACTGAACAGCACAGTTCTTGGATTAAACAATGGATAATGAAAAATAATGTAAAGATCAAGACTATTTCTCCACAGAAATACACTAGGTGGCATGAATGCTTGTATAGAGCATTTAGGAAAATTCTAGAAAAAATGCTCAGGCATTCTAAAAAACAAAACAAAACAAAAACAAATCCTCAGTCTCTGCTGAGGCTAAATCTACTATCCCACAAATTACTCCTTTCCCCAAATGCCAGACTACTAAACCAAAAAAGAATATAACATAAAATACACACAACTCAAATTGAAACTGAGAGGAAGAGACCGTCTTTAGGTATGATTGTATAAAACTAAGAAGTCACACTGTATCAGAAAAACGTCTGTACCACAGCTTCCCAAGTATTTACAATATGAAAAGAGCACAAAACCTGTGTAATATATTCACAACGCACGTTAAAAAAATGCAAAAGAGGGGCACCTGGTGGCTCATGGGTTAAAGCCTCTGCCTTCAGCTCAGGTCATGATCCCAGGATCCTGGAATAGAGCCTGGCATCGGGCTCTCTGCTCAGTGGGGAGCCTGCTTCCTCCTCTCTCTCTCTGTCCACCTCTCTGCCTACTTGTGATCTCTGTCTGACAAATAAATGAAATCTTAAAAATAAAAAATAAAAAAAATGCAAAAGACAAATCATTCTGGGAGAAATATTCCATTTCAAAAGTAAATTCTCCACACTAAGAACATGAAGTTAAGAAAACAGAAGCTCAAAGATGAGATGATAAAATTATATAATAAAGGAAACATAAGACTGAAACCTGAGTGAATAAAAGCCAAATAACTATAATTACCAAATTAAGTAAAAACTGTTTAAGAAAGATAGAGGGAATGCCTCGTTGGCTCAGTTGGTTAAGTGTCTGCCTTCAGCTCAGGTCATGACCCCAGGGTCCTAGAATTGAGTCCTAAATCAAGTCCTCGCTTAGCAGGAAGACTGCTTCTCCCTAAGTCTGCTGCTTCCCTGGCTTGTGCACGCGCGCACGCTTTCTCTCTCTCTCTGTCTGTCCCTCTCTGACAAATAAATATATAAAATCTTAAAAAAAAAAAAAGACAGATTAGATCAATGAAAATCAAATTACTGATAAAAAGACGAGATAATATGAATACATATAAATAGACAAAGCCATTTTTTTAAAAGGTGAAAGTAGAGTAAGATTGTAAAATAGAATAACTGGCATTTCTGAAGCATACAAATAACAAATGGAACAACAACAACAACAAAAAACCCTGGAAGAGGGAAAAAAAAAAAGAATTCAAAAAACTTCTACAAAATAAATAAAGAAGTGAATATGTAGATCATATAGGATGACTCCCTCTGAGATGCAAATTTACTAATCTTTACAGATTACAAAGAAAGGAAAATAGATTTCTGGGGGTTACAAACAAACAAAAAAATAAATTTACCTGCAAAGAAAAAAAAGTCTGTGGCTACAGGGAGAGCCCTCTGAAGAATAAAAAAAAAAAAGGTATGACCCAAGACTATTATATCCAACCAAGAAGCCAAATATAAAAATAACATGACAATTCAAAGACATAAGGCCTAAGAAAATACTGATTCCCTAAAGAGATGAAAATGTTACTATACAGAAATAATATTTGCCAAGTCATAATTAAATGAACAATACACATTTGTTAAAAAAATTATAATACAATACTGCAAAGATGGAATAACGAAAGCACGAGACAATTTAGAAGAATGCCATATCTTCCATTTCTATAATAAAATCAATATAAAATGTCTAAAATTCATAAATCAAGAAAGAGCAAAACAAACACATTACTAAAAAGATGCATATTACTTAGAAATGGAGGAAGTTAAATACATACATCTAAAAGAATTTGAGGTAACTAATTCAGGCGTGGGGAAGGGTGGAACAGGAGAATGTTTCTTTTAAGCCATGTAAGTATTATTTACCTTTTTTATAACCATGTAAAATGTTTACTTGGATAAAATTTAAAATATTTTGTAAAGATTTTATTTATTTATTTGAGAGATCCAGAGAGAGAGAGAGAGAGCAAAGGAGCAGAGCTGAAGGGAGAGAGAGAGGAGAGAGAGAAGCTTGCTCCCTGCTGAGCAGGGAAAAATGACCTGATCCCAGGACCCAGAGATCATGGCCTAAGCCAAAGGCAGATGTTTAATCGAATGTGCCACCTAGATGCCCCCAAAATTTAAAATATTTTTAAAAAGAAACTTCATGAGTTAAAAAATTCAAGCAAAAATAAATTACAAACAAGAAAAATAAGGACTCTTTTTTAAGATAAACATTCCATAACTAATGGAGGGAAGGCAAGAGAGACCCCACAGCAATATATGCACATGGTCCAAGGTTTCCCAATAAACTGCATATTGAACTTGCCATCAATAGGTGCCTGAAAAAAGTCTACAATAACTTTGGTATTTGTATTGTGAAGTATGGATTCTACCATAACTCCTCACTACTCTTATTTAAAAACTTTACAACAGGGGCTGCTGGGTGGCTCAGGTTGTTGAGCATCTGCCTTTCAGTTCAGGTCATGATCCCAGGGTCCTGTGATTGAGCCTGGCATCAGGCTCCCTACTTAGCAGGAAGCCTGCCTCTCCCCCTTCCATTCCCCCTACTTGTGTTCCCTTTCTCGCTGTGTCTCTCTCAGTAAAACAAATAAATAAAATCTTTAAAAAAATTTTTTAATAAACAAATAAATTTCACAACAGTGAGATTCAAAAATAGTTCATACATAAGACACAAAATTTATTTTACAAAGAAAATTAACCTGTAAAGAAAATTAAAATTCAATAAAAAATAATCTCTATTCTGTAGGTCCTTGAAGACAGGACATGATGCACTCTCTCCACCATCTTTGTATTTTCAGAAAATTGCTAATCAAGAATAATGCATATGAATTTTGCATATAGCTGTCCCCAAAAAACTTAAGAAATTTATCTCAAAATACTTTAAACAAAATTCTAAACTTGGAACTTTTTTACACTTTTTTACAGGTTTTATAACTGAAGTACATATATAGAGAGAGAGAAATAAAAGTAAATTTATCACTCAAAATTTCAAAATGAAATGCATACTGCCACTAAAATTTTATCACCTGGATTCATAAGTAAAAAGTAGCTCTGAGTACACAAAGTTTTAAGTCCTCAATCATGAAAGTAAAAAATTTTGATAATTCTTGCAAAACTGTCATCTCCTAGAGAAAGTTTTTTTAAGGAGCTGCAGTGCCCAAGGTTTCTTTCGGTTTATACTTAACACCACTAAAGGTTTTTGATACTCTTAAAATTTACTTATTTTTAAAAAATTCATTATTTATACCAAAGCAACTTTAGTCTTAAAGATTTACATTTATGCTTCAAGTATTCTCCCATAATCAACTTGAATGACACAAAGAAAATACATAAGTAATTTTATATCCTTGAAAACTATACAAACTTGACCCAGAATTAAAAAAAAAAAAAAAAAAAACCTACATGGACTGCAAAGAGTAAGGTAAATCTGAGAAAATAAAAATGCAAATATGCATTTTAGCAGTCTCTTGGATTTATTAACCTAAAAGGTTTAATTTCCATTTTCCTGCATCAGCTTTATTTATAAAATGTCGTGCCCTATAAATACGCTGTTATTTTCTATAGTCAAGCACCCTCTTAACAAATCTTCTCATTAATATGTAAATGTAAAGTCAATCGGTCTTCTCCCTGACAGCCCCATGAATTCCTAGTGCACTGTATAATCGGCTTTGACTTGGCATCCACTATTTATCATCAAAGATGTCAGTTAGAAAAATTATGGAAAATGCACTGCAATTGATATGACTGCAATCTACTTTGTCAACACTTAATTGTTCCTCAAATCATACATTTACATATAAACAGCCTAAATACTGATCTATAATGATGCAAATAAGCTAAATTAAAAATCTCTTCTGTCCTGAAGAAGCTTGTTTGTATATGATGTGTTCATTTGAGAACTTATTGACAAAAGCATGTTACATCAACTCATCTCAAAAAGTATTTCTACTAATTTTCAATTCCTCAAAAAAACAATTTTGTTACCTTTCAGGCATATAAGCATAAACAAATGTTTTAAAAATTCAATGAGAAACCTGATTTTTCTCTTTGAAAAACAAATTTAATTACAGTTGTTACCTAATTGCAATGTCTAAGCACTGTGGATTGAGGGGCCTTCAAAAATGGCTTCAACTGGAATACAATAAGCAAACACAGAGTAACTTATTACAGTAAGCAAAAAGATAATAAAAAGTCATGAGGTAGGAAAAAAAGAGATAAAAGAAAATAAAAGGAAAGACTGTTGACTTAGGGATCAGATTACTCTGTTTATATTTCTGGCTCCATATTTTATAAACAGTATTATCTTAGGTGAGTTGTTAAAAATCTGTATACCTCAGTTTTGTCATCTATAAAATGGGTGTAATAAACACCACTGTCCTGTCTCAAATAAAATACTACATAAGTGCAGCAAAAGAACAAACTGCTAAATTTAAGGTACCACAATGTTATTTTTCC